>NC_034593.1:57937826-57978661 GCF_900095145.1 Mus pahari
GGAAAGGAAAGGAAAGGAAAGGAAAGGAAAGGAAAGGAAAGGAAAGGAAAGGAAAGGAAAGGAAAGGAAAGGAAAGGAAAGGAAAGGAAAGGAGAGCTCAGATAACGTAGCACGGTAATCAGCCTTTAGGAGGTAGAGACAGGAGGATCAGGAGGAATTGAAAGTCATTCTCTCCCATACATTGAGTTGATGGGTAGCCTGGGGTACAGACGACCTCACAAAGAAAAACTTCTAAAAACAATAAAAGAAAACTTGCAGCTACCTACATCCAACTGACCCAGGGTAATCACAGACAGAGAGAGAAATCACTGAGTCAGCTCCCGGGGATGTGATCCTGAGGGGTCAGCGGGAGCACCTCCCTATGGATTTGGAGACCCTTAAGGCCTGGTTTGTTGTTTGCCATTCCATCTTAGTCCATACCTTCTCCATCTTGGTAACCAGATGTTGAAGCAAAGACTGAGTCTCTGGAAGGCTTGTGGGGAAGTTGGCCTAACCAGGAAAGACCAGAAGGCTCCAGCCCCAGATCTGGGTGGCCCTATTAGGGTAGCAGAATCAGTACTTGGGCTCATGGCTCATGGAGGACTTTGTAGGTTTGATGGAAAAGAGCCTTGTCCTCCAGCATTGAGAGGATCAGCAGCGGGCCATGTGATAAGCTAGAACACAATGCTGCTGAGTAGGACAAAACAGCTGAGGTGGGCATGCTTCTCTTAGAGCATGCACCAGATGAACCACACCACAATTTGCTCATTTGGGGGCCAGCGGGATAAATCTAGGAGCTAGCACCTTGCAAGCCTCCTAATCCCAGTAGGACTCCAGCTTGAAATGCTCTTCTAGTTCCCAGTGTTGCCCTTACTGTACTCCTGGTCACAGGAACCTAGGGTTCTTCCATCTTAGGTGAAGCTCCACTGTGTTGAGATTTGGTTCCTGTGCACAGGTTCCTGTGTATGTGGGTGCCTGGAGAAGGCCTCACTTGGGTCCTCTGGGAGAGCAGCAAGGGTCTGAACTGCAGTTATCTGCCAGCTCCTTTGTCTTTCCTTACTTTTGGGGGTCCTGGGCAAGAAGGGTTGCTCTGAACAATGCCGAACAGCTGTCTCCTTTTTTCAGTGGGATGGGATGGGATGTGTTGTTGAAACAGGGTCTCTCTGTAACTGCAGCTGGCTCCACCTCAGAATCCTCCTGCATCAGCTTCCCAAATACTGGGATTCCAGATACTGAGCGGTTCAAGGGTCTCAGTTTTAAAGTTTTATTGTTTCAGTCCACCGTGGTGGCCAGCGCCTTTAGTCCCAGTACTCAGGAGACAGAGGCAGGCAAACCTCTGTGCGTCCTAGGCCAGCTGGGGCTATATAGTAAGACCTTGTTTTAGAAAAACAAAAGTTTTGTAGTCTCGGGTTTCCTAGTCTTACATACAGTATACACATGATAAATATCAGTCCAGTGAACAATACAAATCATGATATGGAGAAGAGAAAGAGTCATTGCCAGTCAGGCCGTGGTGGCACACGCCTTTAATCTCAGTACTTGGAAGGCAGAGGCAGGCAGATTTCTGAGTTCGAGGCCAGCCTGGTCTACAAAGTGAGGTCCAGGATAGCCAGGGCTACACAGAGAAACCCTGCCTGGAAAACCAAAAACAAAACCAAAAACAGAACAAAAGGCCACTGCCTTTACTGTGTGGCTTTGAGTTACTCCACCTCATCCATTATCAATGTTTGGTTTAACAGATGAATTCCAGCACAACTGGCTTTTTTTTTTTTTTTTTTTTTTTGATTCAGTCATTCCTTGAAAAGATTTTTAAAGCATAAATCCTGATAGAACCTTTGAAACCCTTTGGTGTTCCTGTGAATAGATTAAAGAACTGTAGACAATATTACCCAAGGTTTTTTTTTTTTTTTTTCTACAGCAAGCCACACTCCTTGGGCAAAGGAATGCAAACTATTTAGAGCAGCACTATAGAAGAGAAATATAATGTAAACAAGCTCAAGCCACATTTGTGATCTTGAGCTTCCAGACAGCCACACTGTAAAAAGCAAAAGGATAAAGTTAATCTTAATATCGTTTATTTGGTTTGCTACACCCAAAATATTACCATGCTTGCTTATTCACAAGCAATAATCAAGGATTACTGAGCTGCGTGGTTTGGGTTGAGTTTTCACATGATGTTTTGGAAATATGCTGTGTGTTTTTAGGGCTAGGGATGCAGCTCAGTGGTGGAGTGTTTGTGTGCACCGAGTCCTGCGTTTGATTCCTACTACTAGAAAAAGAAAATTCTACTGACTGTATATTTTACATCAGTGCAGAAGACAGACCCCCATCTCTTCATGGTCAGTAGCTACCATGGCTTATAGTGTACCTGGAGATGCAAATGGTTGGAAGATGTGGGCAAGGCTAATGAAGTCTGCCGGAAAGTAGGGACGGTGCAACAGGTTTTGGCACAATGGAAACTCTTTGATGGATCCAGTAAATGGTGATGTTACCAGGACATCAGCTCAAGCTGTCAAAATGGCAGCTCTGCAGGTGATTAAGATGCACAAGTAACCCAACAGAACGATCCCACTTCAACAAATGTCTTTTTACTTCTGCTTGCTTGGTTTTTTTTTTTTTTTTTTTTTTTTTTTTTTTGTCTTTTTTCTTTCTCTTTCTTGAAGCAGACTGACAATCCAATGTAGGGAAAGCTGGGATGTAGGGTGACAAAAATTACGCCCAATGATTATAATCATCTTGTTCTCGTAACCACACCTAGAGGACAGGATCTGGGAATTTTATGGTGTGGAACTGAAGCAGTCTCCGGCCCCTTGGGGGTAGACACACAAAATAGAGGTTTCCGAGGTGCATTCCTGTGTTTTACAGATGGAGGAGGAGGCTGCAGAGAGCCTGAGGGCAGAAACAGTCTGGACAGACCAAGCTATCAAAGAGCTTTGGAAGGGCTGCTCTGCATCCTGTCCAGATTCACACACAGTTCCTAGATGTCTCTCTGGGACCCTCAAAAGGCTCTACCACTGGGCTTGATTCTACCTCTAGCTCCAACCCGATTCTCTGAAGTCAGAATCAAGCATATCTTAAAAAAAAAAAAAAAAAAAAAAATCCTTTTGTTGGGTGCGATGGTGCATATCTGTGATCCCAGCACCCAGGAGATAGATGCAGGAGAGCCTGATATCACATGAGATCCTTTCTCAAAACAAAACAAAACAACACCAAAAAAAAAAAAAAAAAAAAAAACCCCAAAACAACAACAACAACACCAATCCAACCACTGCCAACATTACGACTTGGCCACCTGTCAGGGCCACTTTGTGATCTAGAAATGTGAACATGGAAGCCTTTTTCAGAAAAGCATTTTTTAAAAAGTTTTTACTCAACAAATGTGCCAAATGTTGTCTTCTTTCAGAAGACACTTATAATCTCCTTACAAACAGGAAGCTGGGTCAGCTCCATGGCCACATATAGAATTCCCTAAACTGAAATATTATCTGAACCCATAAGTTGAGATCTTATGTTAAATGTTAAATTTGATAAAGTTAAAGAGAGCTTCTGTGATAGATGCTTTACATTTTAAAGGAAAACAAAACAAAGTCCCCTACCCCCTGATGAAAACAGAGATGCTGTTTATTTGANAATCTCATGGTATATTAGTAAATTTTAAATCATTGATAATATAAACTCCAGTTGTCAAGAGACTAGGATGAAATCCTACACACTGGAGCACAAACAACTGGGTGAGTTTGTATGCTATCCGTGTCACTAAAGTGTCCCCACAACCATCACCTACATGACTGCCACCTTCAGCCCATGAAAGTAACGTTTTCTGGTGGCATTTTTTCGGTGCTCAGGTCTCTGTCTTCCCAGCAGGCTGTAGAGTCCTGGGGTGGTATAAAATTGGTAAATGCAACATTTGTAAACCAATGCACAATTTAAACAATTTCTTGCTCCTTTTCAAATGATGCAGCATTACTTGCTGAGCTAGAATAGAAGAATCTAAGAGAGCAATTAACTTAGGAGGGTGAAAAATTCGAGCCAAAGAGAACGACGATAGCTGAAAACCCACAGGGAGTAACTCGATAAAGACACCTAGGACGTAATTCATAACGGAGAGCATCGGAGTGTGGAGGAGTGTCGGGAAAGGTGATGACTCATATTCCCTGCACAGAGTACAAGCTCAAAATAGTGAGGCTGTTCCTACAGGCAAATGGGAGCTGCAGTCCCCGGCTAGGGATGATCTTTCACTTTGTGATGTCTGAGTCTAATACTACTTTTTGTGGCAGTTGTGTGTTGTCCGTGGTCACTTTACAAGCAGAAGGGGCATTCATCTATGCGTGTGATCTGGAGCAAGTTTTCTAATTCCTTGAGCCTGTGTCTGCAAAACAGTATAGGAATGAAGACACCACGGTTCATCAAGTTTAAAAAAAAAAAATCACACGATTTGTAGAAAAATTTCTAGTGTGCAACCAGACTTCTTTAATGTGTAAACTATGTTTTCCAATAGCTTAGCATCAATAGAAGTTGAAAGCTGTCAATCCAAACTACAAACACACAGGAAAACCCACAAGTCTGGAGTAACTGGGCTGTTTCAAGGGAGTGTAGTCATAGAATTTTCAAGTAAATTCAGTAACCAGAAAAATGAGTAACAAGGGCTGGCCGTTTAGGCCCAGATTTAGTTAATAGATAAAAATGATTAGCATATCTAAGAAGGTCTCATCTTGCCCACACACTGAATAGATGTTTTATAAATAAAAGAAACCTTCAGTATTGAAAAACAAATTATTTTCTATGCTGAGTAAACCTCCCTTTCAAACATTCTTTGTTCTTCTTCTGCTTACTAAGCCTCTCCTTCATGAATGCACTTCAGCCCAGTGTCCATACAAATGATTTCTTTTTTAAAGTAGAGATTTAAAATGTCCAAATTAAAAAAGGTTTATTGTAAAGGTTAAAGTTTATAGTCGGCTTGACTTATTTATATTTTAATCTTCAGCAAATAATGTTTTGAATAACTGTAAATTCCTAAATATTTTCCAAATTTTAGTTATCCAACTTGACACAAAAGATCTATTCTGGTATTTACTAAGAACTGCAAAGCGTCTGCTATGTCCTTTGTAACTATGCAGAGTTCTTGAGAAATGCAGGCTCTTTTAAATATTTACACACTTTAGAATAGAAGGAGGTAGGCAGCAAATAAAGTGTTCAGGCTCTAGGCTTTGACAGGCCTGGTGTGGAGTCAGCTCTCAGCTACAGACCTGCGGCTCCCGTTTACTTGGGTGGACCAGACATGGCTCAGCTCGAGTGTGGAATCTTTTAGCTATTGCTGTTAATCCATGGAAAATACTTTAGTGTAATGTGTTCTCTTTTAAAGTGAATGAATTATTGCAAAAAAGAACAATGGGATTTATTCAATATGGTGGCCCTGAACCATGCCAAATATTTTGTGGTTTTCTGGGAACACAACAAGGTAGTTATTGGTATCGTAATAAATGAGGGGCTTAGCATTTCCCAGCTGCTGAACACATGATCATTACTTGGGAGGACAAATAGCAGGATTTTCTGTCCCTAAAGTGTAGCCTGCTCTAGATCTGTCTGCATAACTATAGTGGACAACTGGTGGAGNTTATAAAAACCTTTATTTCATTTATTCTCTTGATCAAATGAAGCTTTATTTAGCTCATATCTGTCCGGAGTCAGACTTTCCACAGCATGCAAGCTCTATTTCAGGACTTTAGCTCCGTTTTGGTGCCTATCTTCCTTTATAGAAGCTAATAAGCAGCTGACATAAAATTTTTATTGGGTGGTATTTGGTTTTTACTGCAAGTTTATGGATATTACCAGATTTAATATTCAATAAACAAAGTCTAATCACTTGCTTTATGCACAGCAAAGGAAAAATACCAGATAATGTTTTTCAAAAACTTACAGTCCAAATAGAAAGATTAAATAATGTGTTTATTGAGAATGATAGATAAATAAAGTTGGAAGTACAGAAATTCTAGTCTTGGGGTTCAGTATTTTACTCTGACAGAGTTAATGTAAACAACCATATGGTCAGTTGGATAACATGTCATGTGAGTACCCATATCCTATGGTAAGGTACAGCTGCTTCATTTCTCTGTGAAAATCCAGCCACACACAAAATGCAGGTCTTTTGTTGTGTAATGTTTTGATTTTTTTCCCCCAAGAGGCACTAGGATTTCAATTTTTCCAAAATTTTCTAATTTTTAAAACATTGCTAGCTAATCTGAGTCTTACTAAGAGTCAATGAAATATATTGGTGAGCACTGTCATTTTACAGATGTGGACTGCCCCGATCTGGATCTGTCACCCAGGACTTTAAGGCTTCTGGCTTTGACTTTACCTTTTCTCAGTGAGGAAGAAATAAAACCACTGCAGTCATAAAGAATGCATTAAGAAGCACAAGGTATCCGAACAAGGGCGGAACAATGGTAGTCTACTAGGGCTAAGTACAGGTAGGTAGGTAGACTTGTATTGACAAGCCAAGTTTCAGGTTTGCATATGTATTTATACAGGTGACAGAGGAAATAATAACCAATAAGAAAATGACATAGAGTACCGTGACCAGAACAAAACCAAGGAGGGTAACAGAAGAAGCTGTGGTTATCCATTAGGTGCATTGGCGCTAGAACGCACCTCTGGGGATGCAGCATTTACTCTGAACCCCTGCTGGAGAGAAGGACCTGGTCCTGTCACAAACTGCAACTGAGCAGGCAGCAGGGAAAAAAAAGTCTAGTCTAAGGGCCTTGGGTGAGAAGGAACAGCAGAACAAAC
The DNA here is from genome assembly GCF_900095145.1 of Mus pahari. Lineage (NCBI taxonomy): Eukaryota > Metazoa > Chordata > Mammalia > Rodentia > Muridae > Mus > Mus pahari. The sequence continues at coordinate 57,944,592 of NC_034593.1, forward strand.
ACAGCCTAGGCGGACTGCGGTAGAAATGCAGTTACAAAGGTAGGCAGATGCCTCTCAGGTCTTGGTAAGAAGGAGGCTGACTGTGAGTGAGTGCAGAGCTTCCAGCCAGGAGGCACAGTCATTTGATAGTTGGCAAGAAGAGGAGGCAGATTATAAAGGCTCTTGATCTGAAGATGATGGAACGCGGCTGGTTTCTGATGACGTCATAGACCTCCACGGGCCAACATGTGATAAGTGCGACAGATGAGAGTCACTTCAGGCCAAATGCAGAACAGGTTGGGCTGAGGAGTACTGCTGTATGCCGCTCCATTCAGGAACACTCTAAGGAATTTGTTCTCAACAACTCAAAACTGTTGTACTTATTTTTCTTGTGAGTATGCGAGTGGGAGAGTGTGTGCGTATGTGTGTGTGCGTTGGTGGAGTGACTATGGCTTTCGTTTAGTGTTCATTAACAATGTTCATCATGAAGTGCCACTCCATGGCATTGTCATAATTAACAGTAGAGACGCACTATTCAGACACAAGACTATACAGGAGGAAGAGCTACCGCGCAGTAAGGTGAGAGAGAAATGTTCCTGTGTGGTTTTATTTTGTGGGGCTGAAGTTGGAATACAGGGTCTCACACATGTTAGGCGAGTGGTCTACCACGGAGGTATGTTCCCACCCCCATGTGATTCTTTTACTGTTTTTAATATAGCATATTACATTTAAGGCTTGGCTCTCAATAGAGAAGGATAAAGAAAAACACAAATTACTGGTTAAAAAAGGAAGCCATTGCACTGTAGCGTCTAATGCTCTGACTTATGTGTACTAATCTTTCTGATTTAGTAGACATTTATTAGCTTTTTGTATGTTGTGTTAAAGGACATGCTTAACACTTCATTTTGATGTATTACCTCATTAACCTTTCATGGTTGGACCAATTTGTTTATAATATATGAGGCAGCTTTGTCCTGTGAGAATATTTTCCACTGACGCAGCAGATGCTATAAAGATACTGTAGTGTGATGGTTAATATTAATTATCAACTTGACAGGTTCTAGAATAGCTTAGAAGACAAGCCTCGGGGTCAGTGAAGGGGGGGTCTGGATTGAAGTAGCAGAGGTGGGAACCGGGGTCCTTGGTTGCAGAGTGCCGGCATTATCTCTCTCTGCTTCCTGACTGCAGATACCACGTGACCAGCCACTTCACCATCCTACATCCAGGACATCCCACCTGACAGACTGCACTGTCCATCAGCGAGCCAAAGTAAACCCCTCTTTTCTTAAATTGCCGTTGTCAGGTGTTTAGTTACAGCACAGAGAACAGTAACTAATACATACCGTGTAGGGAGTTCTCTTTCTGCAAGATTTCGGTACATGTGAATTTCAGTTCCACGTTTCTTTTACTTTTCTTTTTTCTTTTCTTTTCTTTTCTTTTCTTTTCTTTTCTTTTCTTTTCTTTTCTTTTCTTTTCTTTTCTTTTTCTTTTCTTTTCTTTTCTTTTCTTTTCTTCTTCTTCTCCTTTTTTTTTTCTTTTTCTTTTTTAAAGACAGGGTTTCTCTGTGTAGTCCTGACTGTTCTGGATCTCAATCTGTAGACAAGACTTGCTTCGGACTCAGAGATCGGCCTGCCTCTGCTTCTCGAGTGCTGGAACTAAAGGTGTGCGCCACCACTGCCCATATTGAATTCCATGTTTTAACTAAATAACCAATGACACTGGTAAAGTTTCGGTTGCCATGGTGTATTTTCTCTAAGTGTATAGACCACAACCAGCCCTACAAGTTTTCACCGTGACTTGTGCAAACAACAGGTGCACCTCAGTATCCATGCCCGTTCCGGTCGCTTCCTTCAGAGACGGTGATGGTTAGTCAGTATGCATCTGTCATTCAGCTCACAGTCAGAGAGCTCGGTGTACAGTTGTATTGTCCTTGTTTCTCAGTGGACAGCCCTGGTACTGATTTAAAAGCAGAGCAATCAAAACAGTGAACTGTCCCATGAAAAGTGATGGTGATAGTAGACGGGGGTGGGAAGGAAATGGGGTACGGACCGTAAGGGCAGTTACAGAATGGGGCTGTCCGTGGTCGTATTGACACTGCCGTAGCTTGGGGGGACTGTGGGTGTGCAACCAGAGGAAGTCATCCACACAGAAAGGAAAGGATTGGAGATGTCCCAGAGGAAGTGACGATAAACTAATACTGGTGACATCAAAGAGAAGGAAATGGATTATTGGGGAAAAAAAAACCCAGTATAATTAAAGAATTTTCATCTTTGTAAACCATGGGCCCATTTTGATGAGGAAAGTTCTATTTATTTTTGCATGCTTTTCTGTGGTAATGTCCATCATTATACTGGTACTTTAAATTTTTTTTTAAATATTCTATCTTATGTGTATGAGTTTTGCCTGTGTGTATGTCTGTGCTCCACTTGCATGCCTAATGCCCACAAAACCCGGAAGGTTTGGATCTGCTAGATTTACAATCTAGAGTTAGAGATAGTTGTGACATGGGAGCTGGGATTTGAACCCAGGTCCTCTGGAAAAGCAACCAGTGCTCTTAACCACTAAACTGTCTCTCTAACCCAAAATGGTTCTGTTGTTTTGTTTTGTTTTCTTTTTTTTTGTTGTTGTTGGTTTGTCTTGTTTCGCCCTTTATCAAAAGACACAATTGGGAGCAGTCAATGGAGAGATACGTAGTTGGGCAAAATACGGACAATCAGATAATGGGTGCTCAGCCCTAATGGGACATGAATATCACTCCCTCGCACTCTCCCCTCCCCTCCCCCGTGCCACCCTCCCACAGGACATTGAGAACATCTCAGAAGAGAAAGTAGATCAGACTCAAGAGCTGCAGGATGGAGATTCCTCTGAGAAATGCTGTCTTCTACACAAGACATAGCTGTCACACAATGAACTCACAGTAGTTGTGGCTTCCGCAGCTGCCCCTTGCCCTACTGAGGGTCTATTGTCAGCTGATAGTTTCTGGGAAAGGAGAATCATTCCTTTTGAGCATATGGCCATTGAAAGGATTCGCATGATCCTGTGCATAGCCCCACACCCTTGCACATACGGGCAGCACCAACTAGCAAAGTGTATTGTTAAAAAGAAAAAAAAATGAAAAGACATGAAGTTAGGAGGGGGATGTTTTGGGGAGATATGGGAGGAGTTAGATAAATGGGGATATGTATAAACACATATATATATCATCATATACATGTATAAATTCTCAGTAGTGAAGACCAATGTTTAAATCAAAAGAACATATTTCTTACAAAATTACCTTGAACGAGAGTTGCATTATCATTATTTACAAGAGTTTGTTTATTGTTCTTTGTTGGGTTTGTTCATTTTTATTTGACAAGGTCTCACTATGTAGCCTGGGCAGCCTTGAACCTGATATCTTCCAGCGTCAGCTTCTGGAATGCTGGAATTCCAAGTGTGGGTACCACATCACACCTGGATCAGTCTCTGTATTAAGAGGCCACTTTTATAAAACCCTTCTGCTGTATGTATGTATGAAGGTGTGTGTGTGTGTGTGTGTGATACTTCTTACAATTAAACTGTCCAGATTTTAAAAAGCAATTTGTTTCTCCATGTTCGTGTCACTCTACACAAATAACCCTATAGGTGCTTCTGGCTTAAGGGCCTTCTGATGGTAGAGGGCTCTGTCACCATAGTATCACATACAAAATACTTTGTCTTAATTTTTTTTTTTTGCTTTTTTTTTTTTTAATTGTTTGTTTTGTTTTNTTTTGTTTTGTTTTTGGACAGGGTCTTTCTATGTAGCCCTAGTTGTCCTGGAACTCACTATGTAGATCAGGCTGGCCTTGAACTCACAGAGCTCCACCTACTTCTGCCTCCGAAGTTCTGGGATTAAAGGTTTGTACCACTACACCTGGCTTTTTAAAATTTCTAATTTGCTAGAATGATAGCCCATCAGTTACAAAAGGCTTTTCCAGGAAATGCTGTATGACTGTGAACCCGAAAGGGTAGAGGCTGTGATGGAGAAGGCAACCAACCCATTTGCAAGCCCTCCATGGGAGGGCTGTTGTCACTCGTCTTTGTTGATAATAAAATGTGCTTTTGAGAACTCATTTCCCCAACAAATATATGTATATGTGCTATTCAATGGAAGATTTCATTTGAATCCTCTGTTGAGCAGAAGGTATTTTGCTTTCTGATACACTTCTCTGTCCCTCCCTCCCTCCCTCCCTCCCTGTGTCTTGATAGCCTGAGAATTATGTGTTAAAACTTCATTTTAAAATGTAATGAGATGGATGATAAGAATGAATGGTGTGAAACACTATCTTCAGGGCATGGCATAGCCATTGTAACCACAGACTCACAACAGCTGCAATTTTCTATACTGGGCCTTCACTAGATTGAATGCAGCAATAGTTAGTCCCGGGGTAGGGAAGGGTGCACATGGTCCTGCCCTTCCCCTGGGAACTCTTGCCAATTGATGACTTTTTGTGCTTACAAGCTTTTGTTGTGCAAACCTCGTTCCTTGATTTAAAACTATTGGTTAAATAGAATTAGCTATAGCCAATTACTGGAGGGGTTGGAGGAAGGTGGATTAGGAGTGACCTGGTTGGAGGAGAGACCAGGAGAAGGAGGAGGAAGAGCAAGAGGAGAGGAGGAAGCCACCATGAGGGGAGATGGATAAAGGGCATATGGCTAGGAGAAACAGCAAGTATCTGGGGTACATTGCTAGGGAGGAGCCAGGCTAGCAGTGAGAAGAGTAGATTAGGGGTTACCCCTCAGTAATTGTCAGACCCAAATAAAGTAACTGTAGTCTGAGTCTGTCTGTCTGTAAGGTAGTTGTGGATAAGCTTAGATTGGTTGTACAACAGATGGATGCTGACTGAGAGATGGTCATTGTCTTCAGTTGTATACTCACTGGTGAACTCGTCAAGTGGCAATGGATAATCCCTCAGCCTGTAGTAGTTACTATTCTATCACCATGATAAAAACGTCATAGCCAAGGCAAAACTTGTAGAAGAAAGAGTTTATTTTGGCTTAGAGTTGACTCAGTGTCCATTACTGTGGGGTGGGGCATGGCAGCAAACAGAGCAAACTTGAAGGGAGGCAAAGCTGTATGTTTTCAGGGCCGCCCCCAGTGATGTGCTTCCTTCAGCACGGCCAAGCTAAACTCTCCCAAAGAGCATCAGCCACGAGAGATCAAGTGTTCCAATGGCCAACCCTATGGGGGGACATTTCTCATTTAAACCACAGTAATAGCACTCACAATCCCACAAATGCTCTTGTGTAAACTCAGCGAGTCACAAGCCAAATGAAAAGACATGAATATGGGAAGTGGATTTGTGGGGAGGGGGTTGAGATGGGAGGGGAGACAAGAGTAGTGAGGCTGCATTGCATGCAGGTATAAAATTGTCAAAGGATAACTATTTTAAAGATAAAGCGAAGGAACTTAAACATGAACAACGCCAGACATGATGGCACAGCTTTTAATCTCAACACTCGGGAGGCAGAGATGGGTAGCTTCGCTGTGAGTTCGCGGCCACCTAGGGGATTTCAGGCTACCCAGGGGCTACATGAGAGACTCTGCCTCAAAACCAAGACCAAACTAACACACAAAACACCAAAAGAGAACAGGCATGGTGGTTCACACCTCCAGTCTCAGGACTCAGGAGACAGAGGCATTATCTCTGTGAATTTCAGGACAGCCTGGTGTACATAATGACTTCTAGGCCACCCGGTCTATATAAAGAGACTCTTTGTCTAAAATCAATCAATTATGCTGTTTATTCTTTGAATTTAAATTTTTGATATATGTTCTTATTTTAGATTTCTTTCTTTCTTTCTTTTTCTTTCTTTCTTTGTTTCTTTTTTTGTTTTGTTTTGTTTTTCGAGATAGGGTTTCTCTGTATAGCCCTGGCTGTCCTGGAACTCACTTTGTAGACAGGTTGGCCTTGAACTCAGAAATCTGTCTGCCTCTGCCTCCCAAGTGCTGGGATTAAAGGCATGCTCCACCACCACCTGGCTTATTTTAGATTTCTTGCCTTGTGCTATTCACAATGCCCTGGTTGTTCACTCTGCCTTTCTTCAAATCTTTACACTTGTCTTCCTTCTCTTTAAACTAAGATCAATTCATTTAGACGATCAATTGTACTTAGCTAGTGCCCAAGTAACACAGTTCCTGAAACAAATGTGCTTTGGACTGAGATGAACAATTCTGTCCATAAATGGGACTTTGTTGATATTAGGTCTCCCAGAGATGTCCTTCTCCTAGGAGCTTAACCACCCTGTGGATTCAGTCATTTAACAAATATTTATTGAGCACCTGCTATGTGTGAGAGCTGTAGATATGGTGGTGACCAAGATAAATAATATACTTGGAACAATAAACAAAAGAGTAAGTAAAGAAATAAGAAATATGAGCCAGACATGGTGGTTCACACATGTAATCCCAACATTTTGGAGAAAAAGGCAGGGGAATCATGAGCTCCTGGACAGCTCTTTCTGAAAAGAAAGAAAGAAAGAAAGAAAGAAAGAAAGAAAGAAAGAAAGAAAGAAAGAAAATCTGAATTCTGGTAAATGTTATTTTATTTTAGGGCCTCAAAGAGGAAAACATTTTTCACCACTATTCTCTCACATTGTGTATCTGATACGTGAAAACTATCTTGACAAAAAAAAAAAAAAGAAAGAAAAAGATTAACAGGAAAACAAAGCACACTTTTTATTTCATATTAATATTTTTACATTACATAGTGGGGTTCTTATTACATTTATTTATTTGTGTAGGTGTGTTTATTATGTATATAGGTTTTGTAAGTTTCCTCCAAGATCAAACAGTCTATTCTGTAGAGAAAGCTCCTTAAACAGAAAGGTAAACAACTGAAAAATAGCTTTAGGAAGTCCCTGAAACTGATTAGATTCACTAGGCCCCCTCTTTGCCAGAGGAAACAATAAAAGCTGAGAGTCCTACTTAGGGAAAAAAAAACAAAACAAAAACAAAAAAAACCAAAATGCTGAACTGAACAGCAGACTCTGAGACACCTTGAGCTTCAAAGAAGACTCTTGAAACCACACCAACTGCCTGGAAGAGATTTAGACCAACTGAGGCTCCTGGAGAGACTATTCAACGTGTTTAGCAGTCTGCAAGCTGTGCAGTGTTCTCCAGGTTCCCAGCTGTGAGCTATCAACTGTGCTGGGTGGGCTTTGATATGCCTCTGGCTTTGAGTCATTTCTGCTAAAAGTAAGTATGAATGACCATGTATTGCTGATGAAGTAGATACAGAAGAAGAGAGGGAAGAAGAAAAATGCTCACCAATCCTTTGGCTTAACTGTTGCGGTATGATATCTAAGATAGGGAGGATCAGGGAAAGACCAGGTCAAGGTCTGAGCACATTCCACAGGAGATGGTTATTAGATCTCCTAAGGCAATGTGTAGAGCTTGGAGTTCTCAGGACCTTTGTGTTTCTTGATTTCTTGTTTGAAGGAAAAGCTAAAAGTGTAATCAGATTAAGAGAGGAAAAAAAAAAAAAAACCTTCCATCTTGAATTGAGAGTTATACCTTCATTTGTTGATGTTTGAGTCAACTCTCGTTTAGGAGCAAAGGGTAACCTGACCCATTTTGATATTTGACCATCACGATAGACAGTGCTTTCAAAGCATGTGCCCAGGAATGTAACAATTTCCTGTGGCCTCAGAAGCTGGACTGATAGGATTTAATCACAATCCCATCACTTACTTTGTGATTATACAAAGTCACCTGATACTCCAGGTCTCAGTTCGCTTGTGGATAAAATGAAGATAATATTTATCTTTTAGGGTAGTTTTCCTCATGGACCCTTATAGTCTAGATGAAAATTACAGGAAGAAAAAGACAAGAGAGTTGAGGAGGGTACACTGTCTATGGCTTCCCAAAGTGACCTAGACTGAACTGAATTGGCTCAAGAGGAGCTCACCGGTGTGCTCAGTCCAGTGTTACAGGGGAGACTGAGCCTTTTCTATATCGCTTCCATTTGGAGACATACTTAGAAGGTAGTAAGGCCCTGCTAGCAGCCTGGAATAGATGGTTTAGCTCAGAGGAGCCTGTGAAGCCTTCCTTGGGCTACTAAGATTTGCCTTGCATGTCTCACTATGGCTGCTCCTCCTAGGTCTTTTCAGAGCCTGTATTGTTTCCCTTGGGAGTGGTGGTTCTTGACACTGAACTGGAACATAAGTCTTCTGTCTCACTGTGTCAAAAATGCACTTTAACCCTTCTCACTCTGAAATATGTTTATTATTTTTATTTTCCCCTCACCTTTCTAGAATTTGTGACTGCCAAACTAATTTGCAGTAAGAAGCAACTCTGATTGTAGAGAAAATGTCTCCACTTCTGGATTTGTAAATCCACTAAGACCAACCAATCCCTAAGCTTGAAAACCCACCAAACCTGGTGTTGGTCCCAAGTTCAGGATTTGAAATCCCATCAATGCCTACCTTAGGAAGCTCCTGCCCCCCCCCCCCCCCAAGAAACCCTATATAAGCTGGCCTCCTGCTCAGTTCCCTGTTGCTTCTCAGGCAGAGGCAGCCACCCTCTTGTGTCACTGCCAATACCCTCCTGTATGAGGTTCCTTGTGGGGTGTGACTTTGTGTCATTTTTTGGCCTTGAACTGGCCAGATAACTTTGCCTTCAGAGCTGTAACATGTGCAGAGAGACGTAATTTGTGGACTGGGGAGACTTTTCTCCTTAGAGTTGTAACATTTACACTGGTATTTTAATGGTTTATGATATGTTACTCTCTCATTTATGTGAATTTCTCATTCATGAGAATAGCAGGTCAGCTTCGGTTCTGTTTGGGTACAGCCATTTTCCCCCCTTGTCATCCAAGCCCTGAAACCATCCTACACTGAGAGATTGATAAAGAATAGAAGGAAGGAAAGAGCACAAAACCAATGTACTCACACAGACATAAGCTAAAGTGTGTTTCTAAGGAAGAGTTCATCTGTCACTTGGCACAGACAAATGGCATTACCAGTCATTGCTGGTCATTTCAGTCATTAGTCATGTTTACTTAGGACTGTGCATAGACTTGGGGAAGCAAACGGACATTTAGCTCATTGTATCCAGAAAGCATAAAGGCCGTAAAATTGTGAGAGTTAGTAAGAGGATGCATATGGCTGTGATGGAAACCGAAGTGGAGAGAATAAACATTTTTAAATGAGGAGGAAATGATGAGAGCCGCATGTGTACACAGGACGACGGATTGTTTCACAGAAGGAATGGTTCTGAGGGACAAAGAGAATCAGGCAGCAATTGAAGAGCTGGGCCTTTGCAATCAAGAGTAATCAGCGAGAGAGATGAGACAAAGCGATTAGCACACTGGAAAGCCTGGCCCAGGGGGCGAGCTGATCAGAATCAACACAGATGTCCTTTAGCCTGCGTTAATGCAGGACGACACCAAGAATTTGTTTGTAGACTTAAAGGCTAAGTATGTTTGTGGTAGGCCAAGGCCGGGCCTGTCTGCAAAATAAGAGGAAACCTCCTACACGCTCTGCCCAGGTGTGGATAAGGAAGAGCTGCCGCAGACTGGGCACTGAAGGCGTTTCAAGGTCTAGAATCTAGAATTAACCTGAATAAAGTTGCTGGCTGGGTAAAGTTTTTGCCTTATATGGTACTCTAAATTGTTTCTGGCTGTTAATGTGGTTGGAATTTGAAAGAATGAGCCCACACTTCTGAGCAACCCTGACCTCCCAGGATGTCTCACTCTTCGGCTGCCAAGATGGTCAAATTTACGGTCACTCCTTGGAAAACAAAGGGGCAATGGCCAGCCGCATCTGCCTTCATCCATGCCTACCTTTTGCCCTACTTCAGTGTGGCTTTGGAAGCAAGTCAAAGTAAAGCATCATTGAACTGAACTCCAAACATCATTCTTGCCCATTCTCTCACCTGGACCAGCCTTCGTGGTCTCAGTATGTGGTGTGAACGTGCTGCCAGGGAGGCACTTGTTCAAGCCGTGAGTGACAGATCCGTCCTGATGGAAACTGCCAAGTGGATAGCAAGTGTGGTTATTATATCTGCGGAGGCCAGTGATTGCTAGCTCAATAGATTTTTTTTTTTTTCAATGATCTATTAGGGAGGAGAAAATGCCTACCAGCATGTTTATCATTAGAAAAGGGACAAATACATCTGATTTAAAAGTTTTCACAGCGATCTAACTCCTATTAGGTACAAGTTAGTTTATTTATAATAAATTTAAGCTGGCTTTTTTGGGGGGGAAAGGGAGGGGGAGGGGTGTCATCTTATACAATGGCAATGAGGCTTAAATCCCATGTCCCTCTGTGTGTCTCTCTCTCTCCCAGGTACATTTGCCTAAGTCTAGGATTCCTTACAGAACTGTTCCATCTACACAACTTTACTCAACTGTGATCCAATCCGAGGCAAGCACCACTAGTAACTAAGCCATACAGAGAATAGGGGCAGTCCAGACTAGAGTGGGATGAGGGCTGCCTTTGTAGATATGCAAATCCAGGTGACCTTGTCACCTTCCAGGTCTGTCTGGAGCCAGGTCGAGAGGCAGGCATAGGCTTATCAAGCTAACCCTGGATCAGCAGTCTGTACTCTATTGAGCATGTGACTTGCATGATAATAACCCTGGGTTAGAGACTGGAGAGACCCTGAGGAGACAGGACGTGACCTGACAAGCATGGCCAAGCAGATCTCTTTTGGCTAGAAATAAAAGGGGTCACAGTGGTGTGTGTGTGTGTGTGTGTGTGTGTGTGTGTGTGTGTGTGTGTGGTGGGGACTGGAAGAGGGGTGGGGGCTGGGGGTAGCGTTTCTATCTTTTTCCTGCCTCTCCTCTTTACACATGTGAAATACACTCCAATTGTCAATATCATATGCCATTGCCATCTAAGGATTCTCCACCCCTACAGAATGAGAGAGGAAAGCAGCAATTTGCAAATCTCCAGCAATGTCCACCTAGTTCAGGGGCGGGGCGGGGGGGGCTAGACATTTTATTTCACAGATGTGCTTTTACTCTTGTAAAATGATGTACGCAGATGTCACTGACTACAGTAATGTTTCGTTCACAAAAGATTGGGGAGGGGTACGAGCAGCAGCAGCCAGAGAAGAGAAAGAAACAAATCTAAATGTTGACTAACAAGGGACATAGTGAGCAAGCTACATAATGCGGCATGTCCGTGAAAGGTAAAATGTGGACGCCGTGAGTGCTGTGACCGTCAAGATATGTGACAAAAGCAAGACTCCTAAGAACACGTGTGGCAGTTTACACTTGTATGAAAGTAGGTCCCAGCAACTGTTGACTTTGTTTACACAGGGCTAAAACACTGCTGGATGTGAATCAGAGTTTTCAATCTTTGCTTTTTTTTTTTTTTTTAGCTCTCACTTGTGAACATTAAGCAGCATGACTTTAGAATCTATTTTAAAACTTAATAAATCAAATTAAAGCTATGAGATGTATGACAACTCTTTTGACATGCGTGGAATAATTTGCTTTGGGGGGAAAATGACTTTTGCTAGCAGGGATATGGAGAGCCCTTTGGTGAACTCTGGTTAAAGACACTTTTGGGATGTTATGTAATGTTCCAGTATTGTGGTCCCCAAAATTCATATGTTGAAATTCTAACCTTCAAGGAAAAGGGGTTAGAAGGTGAGACCTCTGATGAGGTGTTGGTACAGGGGGACAGAGCTAACTGTCCTGTCCTTGAACTGGAGGAAGCTTCGCTACAGGCTTCCTATCTAAAAGTCAAAAGTCAGGCACTGTTAGATAGGGAATCTGCAAGAAACTTAATGGACGTCCCTGCTTCCAGAACTGTGAGAAATAAATATGTTGTTTATAAGTTAACCCTGTTTATTGTATTTTGTTATAGTCATCTGATAGATTAAGACAGATGGTAAACTCCCCCACCTGTCAGCAAACATCTGCTAGGTACTGTGGGGCTTCCAAATGTTAATAAAATAATTTACAATTGCACAGCAAAGTGGCTCTACTTAACACCGGCAAGCTGTACACTCTCAGGGTGGTAAATTTTATGTCTTCTACCACAACTTTCTTTTGCTGTGGTTTGCTAAGGATCAACCACTGACCTACAGCTTAGCCCTACCACAGTTTCTTTTAAGTAATAAAACAAAACAAAACAAAACAAAAGAATTGCCAATAGAGCCTTTCAATACTTTACCTACAGGAAACGCTCAACTAGCAGCTGGGGAAAGGAACATAGCCATTTGAAGAGCAAAATGAAGAGCATACAGCAAATGAACTCACTGCTCTTTTTGAAATGGGGGTCAGGGGTGTGATGGGGGGGTACAGGACAGTGTGAGCACTGGCTCTGTAAAAGTTGGGCCCTGACTTCGGCCTTCAGTAATGAATGTGCACACACTCTGACACATGCACACTCTAAGGCACATGCTCCAAGACAAACGTCAGTGATGTGTCTGCATCCTGAGTGATTGGAAGGAACAAAGTTGACTTTGGATCCTAAGTCCTGGGTTCCATGCGTGGTTTGACCCATTGTCTGGTTAAGTGATATGATTCTTGAATTGCATGAAGGGGATGATCACATCTGTTTTCCAAGACTGATGACTATGAAAATAAAATAAGTCAAGCAGTGCACTTAGGAAGATGCTGGGCAAATAGTAAGTGTTTTCATATGTAGTTACTCAACAGAGGCATGTAAGTGCAACCTTGAAAAATGGGTAGAAATTTGGTAGCCTGGGAAAAGCCTAAAATAGGGGATTTCTATTTGAAAAAATTATTGTAATTGGATTACTTGTGCAAGGGAAACCTTGGGATTAATTAGAATTTTCATGAAAATGGTTCAGGGGAATCTTTTAGTAGCCCTTTAATATAGCTCAGAGGCAGTTCAAAGACCTGGTTTTCCTCTGTTGTTTTGTTTCTCTGATTTATTTCTTTTAACTTCTTATGGCCTTTAATAATCCTCCTCTTCCTCTTCTTTTACAGTGCTGGGATCTAACAAGAGCCTCAGGCACAGCAGTAAGGGTTCTATAAATGAGCTACATCCCAGTCTCTTTTTTTTTATTATTTTAACCTTAAAAGATAGATTCTATTATGAGGATCAGGGTTATTTTTCCAAGATAGTCTTAAGAATGTAACCTGGGTGACTGGAAGGACAGCCTAATGGATAAGAGTATTTGTTGCATGAGCATCAAGACCCGAGTTTGGACCCCAGACCCCATGTTTTTAAAAAAAAGAAACTGGCATAGCTTTATATGTGCCTATAACTCCAGAGCTGGGTGAGATAGGGGAAGAGAATCACTGGGGCTTGCTGGCCACCAGCCTAGCTCCAAGAGCGGGGAGAGAACCCCATCTCAGAGGGTACACACACACACACACACACACACACAGAGAGAGAGAGAGAGAGAGAGACAGAGACAGAGACAGAGACAGAGACAGACATGAACATATGTATGTTCACATGCATGAGGTTGCTGTCCACTTTGTTTTTTGAGGCAGTGTCTCTTGCTAAACCCAAAGCTCACCAAACCTGTCTAGGGAAGCCAGCTTGCCCCATGGGTCCCCTGTCTCTCCCTTCTCAGTGTTGGCATTACAGTTGGCTGCATCTCTACTCACTTTCATGTGGGATCTGAGGATCCAAATGCTTGATACCATCAACCCTGAAGACCTGAGCTTCAGCTCAGGACTATCATGGTGGAAGGAGAGAACTGATTCTTGAAACTTGTTATCTGCCTTCTGTACCTCTATCACAGGTATACCCCTGAGTCAGACAAATAACTAAATGTAATTTAATTTTCCATAAAAGCAAGGAGAGTCATTAGTCCCACCAGGACATTATTTAAAACAAGCAAACACCATGGCATTTACTTTGTAGCTTGGTAGATACCTCTCCTGCATTTATGAGGAAAAAGGAGGATCCATTAGCCATGAACTCTTCAGTTACCCACACATAGAGTCAAACTTGAGAGTTGCAGTAAAACTGAGAACTACCGTTGGAGGATTTCACTTTAAAATGGGAACTGAAGAGATGGCTTAGCTGTTAGGAGCCGTTGCTGCTCCTCTTGCTACGTTTCTATTGTTGAGAAGAGACACAATGACAAGGCAACTTAGAAAGGAAATATTTTAATTGGACTTACAGTTTCAAAAGGTGCGTCTATGATCATTACAGTGGGAAGCATGGCAGCAGGCAAGCAGGCATGGAGTAGTAGCTGAGAACTTACATCTTGTTTGCAAGTTCAAGGAACAGTTAGAATTAACTGGAAACCTCAAAGCTCCCCGTTCCTGACACACCTTCTCCAACAAGGCAACACCTCCTAATTCTTTCCAAAAGTTCCATGTGATTTTCATTTCACCACCTGCTTTCCCCAAAAGCCCACTGGCTGGCCATCATACTTTTACAAATTATGGGAACGAAGTCAAAGCTGTGAAGGTTAAGTTAATGTTGTCTTAAGACATTGTTTCCTAGGTGATGTGACTGGTGGGGTCTGCATGTGAGATCCAGTCTTGCATACTGGATAGAACTTGACTCGTTTTTAGATGCTTCAACTTTGTCAGTACACAATTGTTTATTTTATTTTTATGAAACGTTTCTCTCTTACAGGAAGTGAACAGTCCCTGGTTGATTAATGAGAAAGCTGGTATCGATGAGAAAAATCAGCTTCCTCATTTAAAATCCTAGTAGGATACTCAACTACCCAATCCACAATCCTGGAAGAGGCCTCCTCCTGATCCTCTGCCCCACGGGGTCAGGAAGTACAGGATTGAGCAAGGGTGGGATGATGATAGCTAAGGCCCATCCCACGCTGTGTTTCCCCCCTCCTCCAAAATGAGAGAGAAGGGAAGGGGCTAGATTACATGTGAATTTCTTTTTTTCAAACAGAGAAGTCATTTTCCCTTTGGGCAGAGGAAATGAGGCGGCTGAGAGGAGCCAAGAGCCCCCTGGAGTGGGAAAGCACATCTAACCTATGACTTAACGCCGGTGAAACACTTAAGGCCTGACAGAGTTAGTGTTTGATTAGTGGATGCTGTTTTAATTAGAACTCTGCAGGCTCCTTTCTAGTTCCAGCTCCTCCATTAATTGTGTGATTGGGGCAAGAGAACACATCTGTCTTGTTCATTGCTGAATCTTTAGACCAAGATTAGCGCCTTACAAATTATTAGTGTGAGTCTATTGCAGGCGATGATCAAATCCTAAGATCTCGGGACAGTTAAGATTCCTCTAGGTTCCAGTGATTTAATCCGGAATCTACTGCAAGTCTGAGGCTTTGTTTTGGTTCTAACATCAGACAAAACCAGTTGCAGCCCCATTAGCACTTAGTGTTACATATTGAACCCCAATATTCAAAAAATGTCAGTTCATTTAGGACAGCAATGTTAGTGCTAATTAATTTTTCTCTTTTACATACATGCTGGTCAATTATCTTAAGAGTGACAGTACTTTTCCCCTCCCTTTTATGTGTTTTTAGATATTTCATTTGGGTTAATAAAAAGTCCGTGTGTGTGTGTGTGTGTGTGTGTGTGTGTGTGTGTGTGTTTGTGTGTGTGTCCACAGCAACATTACACCTGAGTCTTTTACCTTTACATTTTAGTATTTTTAGGAAACAAGTTCAATGTTGTTATATATTCCCATTGCTTTGGGAAAAAAGGCTCTTTCTTACCTAAAAGCGAAACTTTCCTCCAGTTCTTACTATGTCAGGACAGAGAAAATAGTCTCAGACTGTCCTGTGGTTGGGACACAAAGCAGCAGCATCATATTAAGGAGTTGGTGCGTTAATCATAGCACCCACCATCCCATATTCAGCCAGCCAGCGGGCTAATGTACTCCAGACACTCCAGAACATTGCCTGCATAAAACAGTAGACTGTAGAAGATTCTTATTAGAAAATATAAACATTTACATTAGATGATGAAAATGAAATCTTAAAGACACACAAATACTTTAAACCAAGTAAGAAAAAAAAAAAAGGACAGGACAAAAAAAATTAGACCATCTAAAGCAGTTCAAAAGGCACTATGAGAAATATTTCATTTGGGGAAATGACTTCAGCAATTCTCAAAAAGAAGAGACTCAGAAGTCCATTGTGTCCTGCTGTTTCAGTCTGGAATCCACAAGATTCTCTCCTTAGCGGCTGACTTATTTTCCTGTTAAACAGGAACTGGAATTTGAACTTTGCTCTCCAAAAGCCAAAGGCCAACTAATTTAGGATGGTTTCTTCTCCTTTCATTAGCTCTGTCTGCAGTGATTAAGGGATCTGATTTCCAGATAAGCAATGATCCTGATGGCTATTTTTACAAATCACATTAATTTCGATACTCAGATCTGAGCCCTGGCAGCATTCCTGAGGCAGGTCTGGATCCATGCAGCATTCTGACCTAGAGTGCTTTTCAAGTTTCCAACGGAATCCTGTCCAGATGAGTGATGATACCTTGACTGTAGTAGCCTCGAGGTGTGGAAGTTGTTTCCTATGGCTTAGGTAGAGCCCAGACCCTCCATTTGGTTGAAACATCTGCAAATACTTAGTTCATTTCAGAGACATCTGATGGAGATGCTGCCATCTGGAATACTTCCTTTTCCCTTATTGCTCACTTAAAGCCTGGACCAGCCGGCAGGCACTCATCAAGAGAGAAATGGGGAAGGCCTGGGGACTATACTGCCCAGAAGTTAGTTCTGAAGGGGTTTCTCTCCCACTTGCTTATTAATTGATTCCCTCAAGCCATTATCACTCACAGGGAGGTACTGAGAAAGCAAACATCAATAACAGTCTCTGTCCTCAAACAAGGACAATCGGCTACAGGCTGGTCTTGTCTCAATGTGATGAATTGTGTTTACTTGCTCTTAGCAATAAATCATATTTAATAGCGTCTTTTGTGTATGGAGTTCTACGACTGCTTTAATTCCTCTGTCTCTCCGTATCTCTTATTTTCGGTAGCCACAGGTGTATGGACTATTTCACTCAAACTCTTTATTCTGTTTCACATTTTTTTAAAACTACCGAACACGGAAAGCAACACTCTGTAAAGGCTTTTGTACATGATAATCATTAACTTCTAAAATTCCATGGGAAATTAGGAGTAGTTGTTTATATCTGCAACCCTGATGAGACTGAGGCCGGGAGTTGCCAGGAATTCAAGACTTGGGCTGTGTGGCAAGGCCTAGTTAAAAAGGTAAAGGTGGGAAGGGAGTTCTAGAGAAGTGGCTTAGTGGTTAAGTAAGAGCTTTTGCTGCACTTGCAGGGCACCAGGGTTTGGTTGCTAGTATCTTCACTGTGGTCTCCAGCTCAGTTCCAAGTAGCTCTGATGCTCTCTTCTGGTCCTGTAGGCACAGGGCAAACACATGGCGCACATATGTACAAGCAGACAGACATTCATACATATAAAATAAATTAAGAAAAAAAATGAAAATTCACCAAAACATCTCTGAGGAATCTTTGCTCGATGTGCAAACAGTGAATGGTGCGATGCACCAATCAAATCCCTTCCTGTGCTTTATTTGCTCTAGGCCTAAATGTCAAATTACAAAACCGACTCCTTAATTACCTGCGGGAACTAATTTAAAAAAAAAAAAAAAAGATGTTAATTCAGTTGGATAATTTTATGCTCTCAGAATATGACATTAATTTCACATATTTTATATTTTATATATTTATATTATGCACATACTTTAATAAGTTACACAGAAACTCTTCTTTTATGCTAATTAAATCATAAAAAAATTCAAATTAACTCTGTTCCTGGAGTTGCTAAGCAATAAATTAAACTTTCAAAAAAGTAGGAGAGTTAAGGTGCATTCAGGGTGTGGCCTATCCAGAAAAGATTGCACAAGGTCTTGTTGGGGCTCATCTGTTTGCGTCTCATTCCCGCAGTTTAAACTAATCAGGTCACTACATCCCGACACAATAGTCTCTGCCACCCATTGTTTGGACTGTGACTCAATGTCAGTAGGCTTCAGAGATGTTTGCAATAGGAAAAAGAAAATACTTTAAGCTTAAGGCTATCTCAAGGTGCAGCACGTCGTGTATCATGCACAGATAGAATCATCAGATAGCAGACCCCACCAAGTAGTTCAGCCAAAGAATTGAGCCACACTAACATTCCCCAGTGCAACGCAAGGCTCAGACAATGGGTTGGTAGCTAAGGCTCTTCTGGTTTGCTCTGTCATTGCTTTTTATTGAACGTTCTACATATATTGTCTTGCCTGGGCGACAATTCATAATGAGACCTTGGAAGGTGACATCGTTCGATGCACACAGTTCCATCAGCCTGGGCTCCTGCACATTTCCAGTCCTAATGTCCCCCACCCACCCACCCCTTGGCAGAGCAACACTACTAAATGCAACTGGGAACTAAATACAAATCAGCCAGCAAAGGAGCAGATTTGTTCCTGAGGACAAATCACTCTGCTGCAAGCTTCGAGGTGCCTTTTGTTCACGTTATCAAGCGAGGCGTCCCTTCTCTGGAGGATGCAGAAGCACAAGTCTCGTCAGACTAGAGATCAATTCCTATTCACCTCCTCTCCAGGCCCAGACGTCAGCGTGCAATCAGTAATGTGAACAACAGTGCAGGATCCTGGCCTTAAAGTGACGACAGAGGACATTAAGAAAAGTTAGGGTGGCTAGGAAGAGAAGAAAGACGGATAGTATCGGGTGCTTTTTGCTTTGTAGTTTAGATTTGACTTTGAACCCAAAGCTCCCCACACAAAGTTCAAGTGTTCTACCAGTGAGTCAGATCCTTGCCCTGCTTTATAATTTTCTAAATGGAAGAGATTGGCTACAGTCTACGGTATCTGCGTTCTGCTTCCAGTTAAAATTGGCTGACTGTTGTCTGAAGCTTCCGCTCCATTTCAGAGAGCTCCCTCTCTGTTGACTGTCCTTTTCTTTTCAAAGGCCCTCTACTGAGAGCTTCAAAAGGAGACAAGATTTTTACATGTACACAAAGATGTGTGCAAGGCATCAGTATTCCCTCCATGCTTTGTATTTAGATAGAGACCATTTACACATTGAGCAATTGGTTTTGTCTTCAAGACCCCCAACTTTAACAATCCCTCACACAGTCAGTCTCCGTGGATTTAATACATTTCTAATCCTAGATACTTGGGCATGAAGCAGCAGAGAAGTATATCAAGGAGGTCTCTTGGCTTTAAGATCCTTTGAATCAAAAGACTGATCAAAAACTTGACTGTAAGTCAAATATTTGATGTAATGATATATACAGCTTCTTATTCCATAAGTCAGTGCTTGATAAACCCTATACAAATAAAATTGACATCACAGTTTTAAACATTATACCTTTTAATTTTTTTTTAACAGTTTGTAATAATTGAATATATGCCCTCTTTCTATAAACATCTCAAAGCACCTGGGGTAGGTAATAGTTGCCGCCGCCCTGGAATGCTGGGAGTCTAATTTACACTTTACCAGAGAGGCATGATCACTTAACTCTACTTCAGAGCTGCGGGCATCTGAGGGTATCCCCTACACATTCATTCATTCATTCATTCATCCAAGATTTTATTTTGATGCTGTGTGCTAGGTAGGCGCTTAGGTTCGTCTTCACTGAAGTCACATCACGTGAACATTACAGCGGCAGAAGAGTCTTTGGAAATTTCAGGTTGCGATTTTTCACGGTGTTTAATCCTACTTCATAACTGACTGACCTTCCAGTGAACTGCTGGGATACTAAGATGCCTGAAGTACAAAACTCTGCCAGATACACTACTTACTCTATGTGTAGATGGTAGTCACATGTCTATAACATAAGGCCTTCTTGACGTTTTCCTGGCGTAAATGCTAGCGTTTTAAAATGCCTAATTAGAAGTTTCCGCCACGTATTGTTGAGCCTGCACAAGATGTTCAAGACCGTGAAAAGCTGAATGTAATGGCCTTGTTAGTTAGAAGCTGGAATTTTTTTTTCCAGTTCATTGTTCTTTTAAGTAATCCGTTTGTACCCATACGCTTAACTGAATTCATAATTATTTCCTTTGCTAAACCAAGACTCCAGACTTGAGTGCATAAATTAAATTTCACGCACACATCCGAAGGACTGCTTAGCGAAATAGAATAAACAAATTAAAGGCCTCCTTTAATGATCTTTGATTTCCATGATAGTAGTCTTTGAAGTTACCTACTAGGCACAGTGGTTTTTTCAGTGTGACTAGAAAGCTGCCTAATAGAATCCAGCTTGCTAACTCTGCAGGTTGCGCTTCGTGTGGCTTTCTTCCCCACTGCCTCACCACTCCCTTGGAATAGTTCTGACGCCTCAGAAGGCCGGAGCCTGGAAGAGGCAGGACCACCCCAGCTCCTGCCTCCCGAATCCCGTGGGGCAGCCGTGGCCACCCGGGCAGAGTCTGCGCCGGGTCGGGTGGTGGCTGCGTGACTGGCTGCACTCCCCACCCCGACGCTGTGGTTATGCAAACTGATCTCATCGCTGTTGCTCACGACACGCGCTTCCCGTCGCCTGCACGCGGCGTAACCAGATGCCCGCCCCTGGGTCTCAGAGCCGCGAGCCAGAGCTTCAGATAAACCCGGCCGGGTCGCCACGACCTCCCTCGATTCCGTTTGTCATTCTTCAAGTTACCTCCATCCCGCCCTAAAGGTCACAAGGACAGAAACTTCCCCGCCCGATCCTGGTGCTCAGAGATATTCAGCCCCTCCCCCTGCCCCTTGCACTCGCACAGCTGCCACCCTGTCCCAAGTCTGCAGGAGCTCCTCCGGGTTTCAGGGTCTGTCCTCCCTGCCCGTTCTGTCCTTGTCGCCGGCTGGCCTGTGCCTTGCAACTTCCCAGCCGGAAACTTCCTGGCCGGCCAAGGAGCAGGGCACCCCCTCCGGCTAGAGAAGGCGTCCGGAATCGGATTCCTCCGCGGATTACGCGGCGCCATCGGCACGCAAGGCCAGCCTGGGCGGCCAGGAAGCCCCGGGAGCGCACGCGAGCGGCGGCGGGAGGCCGGGGCTTGCGTGACCCGCCGGCTCCCAGCCGCACGCACTTCGTGCTGGGGGCACAGGTGCTGCAGGGCGGAGCCGCCGTCCACTTTACAACCCCGGGACCGCAGTCACGCTAGGTTTGTGGGTGGGGCAGCCAGTTCACCGCGTCTCGGTGTTATCGGAACACCGGTAACCTGGCCAGTAAAACTTGCTCAGACGGATGCATTAATCCAATCGGGAGCCGGAGCTACTCTGTCAATAGCAATAAGCCGCAGAAACTTTCTAAGGAATGGGTTAGGCCCAGAGGCACAATTCATAAGTGCGAGTCCCAAGACGTGCTGACAAAGGAAGCAGAACAAGGCAGAGGCGTTGGGATGCAAGTGTTGCTCATTGGGGCAAAACTTCATTTCCGGAAAACAGTCGTGATCCTTTGGTCTCA
Organism: Mus pahari; assembly: GCF_900095145.1. Classification (NCBI taxonomy): domain Eukaryota; kingdom Metazoa; phylum Chordata; class Mammalia; order Rodentia; family Muridae; genus Mus; species Mus pahari. The sequence continues at coordinate 57,965,870 of NC_034593.1, forward strand.
TAACCCCCCCCCCCAAGCACTCCACCCCCACCCCCAGGCGCCCATTGCCATAACTGGAGAACTCTTTATGGTGATGACTCAAAAGCTCAAAGAAAATGAAGGGAACACACAGGTTTTAAGAGTGCTGAATCTAAGTAAACTCTAAGGCTAAATTATGTGACCAAAAAGTGTTTTTCATGTAGCTGTCTATTTATGGAGATCTGAAGATTTCGGAAGGAAAACATTGACACCCAGTTTAACACAAAACCACTCCATTAAACTGGAAACGTGGCAAACCGCACACCAGTCTCCTTTGACTTTGGTGAATGTGACCCTTTATTCCCCTGGGGTAGCATTAGAGGCCTATGGTGCCCAGTCCCTCATCTCCCATCCCCTCCACACACGCATTAGTAAGGAAGCAGGGTTCTCCTGGGCTGGCATTACATGAACTTAGGTAATATTTGCCTTCTCCTGGGCACAACTGACCCCTTCCCTGGATTCTAATTCTCCTCTAGCTATGCCATTAGAAGTGTCCGTGTGTCCGGTCCTGCCTTTCCTGGTCCCAAACACTTGGTCAAGAGTTTGACCAAGTTGGCTGAAGCTGAATCAGTTGTGTCACCCAACTTCTATCCTTAGTGATGAGGTTAAAAGGCCAGCATGTGACTCAAAGTGTGTCAAAGAAAGTTACTAAGTTACCTAGTTTGGCCTTGAACTTGTGATCCTCCCAACTCAGCTTCCATCTTACCTGTCCTGCACCACCATGTCTATCAGCGGTACGATCTTATGGTTTGAGCAAGTTTATTTCACGTTTTAGTATTTCTAGTTTCTTTTCTCTTGTACTTACTGTTTCAATGCGGCTCCTGTAGCCCAGGCTGGCTTCTAATTTGCTGTGACCTTGGACTTCCGATCTTTCTGCCAGGACACAGATGACTCAAAAGACAGGCTTGTTATATATACTATGCCAGCTTTATATGCTGTTGAAGATCACTCAATCCCAGGGCCTCTGAATGATGGTCAGGAACTTAGCTACATGTCCAGCCTGTAGTATTTATAAAGCTCTAAAGCTTTATAAATAAGACTCCGATGGACACCGAATAACCCTTCCAATAACTTCTTGAGCTTCTTTCATCAGAACTGGGTGGCTGATCTCATAGAAGAGCCTTGTGGAATTGACCCAATCTGAATCCATTCCTGGACTTGGGAAGCCTAAAAGGTGCTTGAGAATAGATAGGGTAGAGATGAGGGTAAAGAGGCCTTGGTTCTGGAACAAAAGGAAGGTGGCAGATCAAATGTCTACTTCCATAGTTTTTGAACATTTCAACAATTTAAATCCCTTAAAAAGTAATAAATGTGTTAATTCTTTAGCAGCAATGTTTAGGAGTGCTAGTTGCTCTATATCCTGATGAATTGGGCTACTACAACTATTTTAATAGCATCTGTTTGATAAGCTGAAAATGATGCTTGACAATTTTTACTAACAGTTCCTAGCATGTACTTATGGTGATATAACTATTTTCCTTTATGGGACAGAATTTTATGTGGCCCAGGATGGCTTCGAACTAACTGTGAAGTTGAGAATGATACTGAACTTCTGATCCTCTTGTCTTCCCAAGTGCTGGTATTACAGTTATGAGCCAACACACTGCTATATGTGACATTGGGAGTTGAACCCTGGACCTCAGGCATGCTAGGTAAGCACTCTTCCCCACTGAGCCACAGCCCCAGCCTACAAGTCAGTGAATGGCATTAAGTCTTTTGCAGAGATATACAACATCAGGAAAACGACTATACCTCATTTCCTGTAAATCCAGTAGCTATCTAGAATCAAATGTACAGATACATACTTCATCATATAAGGGAAAACAGAATCACCTCTGCCAGGCACACATCAAAATAATGTGAATTAAGGTAACTGTGGACATCTCAGAAATGAAAGGGTTTTTTTGTTTGTTTTTTTTAGACATCTTTCTAGTAGTCCAGGATGGCTTACAACTCAAGGTTACCCTGCCTCCTAGTCCCAAGGGTCAGAACTGCAGAGTGCATTACCACTACCAACGATGAAAGGTTTTGTTTTTGTTTTTTTTGTTATTTTTCTATGTATAAACAAGTTCCTAATTTTTGGTTTAGGGTTTTAAAAAAATCCATGTTTAAATTGTTTATATGTGTATGTGTCTCTCTGTGCATTTCTATGTATACGCAAGCAAAGGTGCCCTTGGAGTACAGAAGAGGTTATGAGAGCCTCTGGATTTGAAGTGACAAGTAATGGTAACCTGGCCTAAGTGGGTGGAACTGAAAGAGGGTCCTCTGCAGGAGTTGTGTGTGCTCTTAACTTCTGAGTCATCTCTACAGCCCCAAGTTTTCAGTTTTTTTGAAATATCTAATATTGAGGTGTTTATTATAGGCCAGATTGGGATCCTATGATTTTAGTGGAAGGAATTTGAGTTACTGGGAAAATTAATTTTTAAGAAGTTGTCACTGCCCTAGTTTTGAGTATCAAATTTACTATGGGTGTTAAATTGCTGTCATTAGAGCTTATACCTTCATATTTTAAAAATATACGGATGTAACAAATATTGAATTATATTGACACGATACATTTTTTTTAAATGAAACTCTTACCAGTAGTGAGGAATCCAAAGGAGATACATTTATGGTCATAAAACATTTTGCTGTGGTGAGTGTCTTTTTAAAAAATAATTATTTATTTTATTTTATGGGCATTGGTGTCTTGCCTATATGAACATCTATGTGAGAGTGTCAAACATCCTTGAGTTGGAGTTACAGAAAGCTGTGAGCTGCCATGTGGGTGCTGGGAATTGAACCAAGGGTTCAACTGAATGGAACCTCTGGAAGAGCAGACAGGGCTCTTAACTGCTGCGCCATCTCTCCAGCTCCTGTAGCAGGTGTCTTCATTTTCACATTTGAGAGTAGATAGCTACCACTTAAGGATCTAACTTGTCTCATTGGAAATATGTTCAAAAATTAAAGTCTAAGACTCAGACAAATTCAAATTTGTTACACAGTTTGTTCCTGCACAAACAGCAAAGCCTTGGAAGTTCTTTCTAGAGAGATGCCACTCAAACTCCATGGCCTTTATTGTATCACATACTCAACTTTATATTGCATCTATGGGATGAATAAAAAGATACAGAGCTCAAGCCGAAAATTAGTATTTTGTGGTCTAACTCATTTCTAGACCACAGCTTTTTGGGGTTCAGCATGCAAAGCAGCTTTATAAGGCCATCTGCAGCTTTAAGTGTGACAGCACAGTAGAGGCAAATGTGTTGGGGCGTGTAAAACAAAGCCGAGTGGTCTTTGCAGCTAACCTCCTTTGAAAACTAGAAGCTGTATGGGAAACATCATGAAGAAACCACGTTTGAGGCATGTGTCTCTAACCACAGAAGACTAATGTCCCAGGAGGACTGGCTGTCTGGCAGGGACAATTAAGGCACCATGTGAGGCCCAGGTGCTTCCACGTGCACTCACACTGGATCCAGTGGACTCCTGTATTCACATGATGGGCCGTGCCCTTGGCCACCTCTGTCATTTGGGTGAAAGTCAACAGTAAGTACCACCTGACAGAGTTATGTTTGGAAGGGTTCTCAAGCAAGTGGGGCATTGTGTATGAAGTGCCTGGCAATCAGAAAGAACCCAATAAATGCTGGCGTTTTAAAAATTCTGTACTTGCATTGGACGAAACCCAGAAATAGCAATGAAAGCAGCTGTTGTTCCCAACCTGGGAGGCCCCATCGGAACCTTTTTATTCATACTCACAAGAGGACAGAGTTGTATTGTATTGTGACTTGCAGGATGAAAATACTGTTGGACTTCAGTGTAATTTTATCCTGCTACCTTTGTACCAGCTCACATTGACTTTAAAATCAGCCATCTTGGGTGGACTTCCTGCTGGTTTTTTAGCAGATTTATAAACAAAGTACCTATTTTCCTATATTGCTTTTCATAGGTGCATTGCAAAGGTGGGGAGGTTGCATGACACAAGTGTCCCCAAATGACTGTCCCATGTGATAGGTATTTTTGGGAAATCCCTGTGACAACAAACACATGGGAGTTCTTATAAACTGTAAGTCACCTACAGGCCATGTGGAAAACTGAATCTCATTCATATACAGACACTCTATAAACTAGGAGGGCACCCCCCGGGGGAGTCACTGATCCTCAAGGAAAAGAACAATGAAGGGTCACAAAGAAGTTAAAAGGAATTTAATTTTTAATTTTCTCCCCCCCCCTTTTTTTTTAGTTTCATTATGCTGTTTAATCTAGCATGTTGCCTAGAAAGGCTTAAACAACACTTTCCCAGCATGTCTCCTAGAGACCACTTCACCCACTGCTCTGTTTGGTGCTAGCCTCTTGTCTCGCTCTTCAGCAATGGTGAGGCAGAGTGCTTTTCCTTGGGGAAGAGAGATCCATGGTTTGTTGCCCTTGCCAATAACAAAAATGTTGGACAGCCGAGTGGCAGAGCTGTTGCCATTGGCATCTTTCACATGAACCACATCAAAAGAACCAGGATCTCTCTCTGTTGGTGATTAGACCAATTCTTCCCAAGTTAGCACCTCCAGTGACCATACACAGAACTTGATGAAGTCAGTTATTTTGCCTGTCTCCAAATCAATCTGAATGGTGTCAATCACCTTGATGAGGGGATCAGGGTATCGAATAGTACGAGCATCATGGATCACCAGATGTGGGATTCCTTTTGTGCCCACAAAGATCTTTCTTACTTTGCACAACTTGCACTTGGCCTCCTCGGGTAATACTATGAACAGCAAAACAGCGACCCTTGGTGTCATAGATCAGAGGGAAGTTCTCTTCAGTCTTGTCAATGTTGATGACACCCATAAACCCAGCAGGGTAGGTTATATCAGTCCTGACTTTCCCATCAATCTTAATGAATCGCTGTATGCAAATCTTTTTTACTTCACCTCCAGTCAGGGCATACTTAAGTCTGTTCCTTAGGAAAATGATCAGAGGCAGGCATTCCCTCAGCTTGTGAGGACCAGTGGATGAATGAGGAGCAAACACGCCAGTCAACTTATCCAGCATCCAATGATATGGAGCAGCTATCAGGGGTTTCTTGGGACCACGAGCCATGGCTGTGTTGGGAATGGAAAGAGCTATTTTTCTTTGTAAAATAGTGGCTTGTCTTTAAAAGTCCTGGTAAAAAGTGAAATAGCTGACCTACAGTGAGCTGACTGACCAGTATAGCTCAATACTAAAGCACTTGCCTAGCACATGTAGACTCTAGGTTCATTCTGAAGCACAACATACAGACACACACACACACACACACACACAGCCACCAAAGAACGAAAGGATAGCACAAGTTTCTATTCAATACACCCTACAATGGGAATATTTTAATTTTAGTTATANNNCAGGCAGTAAAGGGATGGGAAAAGAAGGATGGGGAGGGGGGGAGAGAAGTTGAAATCAATAGATAATCAAGAGAAAAAAAAATACCAACACAGAACAGTCCTTGGAACTGTCATTAAAAAAAAAAACAAAAACTTTTTTTTTTAGTACTCAAAAGTCATATTTTGACCTGCTAACCTTTTTGGAAAATATATATATATACATGTGTGTGTGTGTGTTTGTGTGCGCGTATTTCATTTTAGAGGACTTAAAATTTTGTTTTTATAGTGTATTTTAATTACAGCATATAACTCTCTCTACTCTCCTTCAAATTCATGGCCTCTTTTTTCTCTATTCTTCTCTCATACATCCTGACTACAACCTCCCCTCCCTCCATCCTTCCTAGCCCCTGGCCTCAACCTCCCCTCTCCCCCAGACTCACTGCTCCTCCATTTCTCTTCAGGAAGGAGCAGGCCTCCCAGTGATATCCATCGAACATGGCATAATGAGATGCAATTAGATTAGGCACAAACTGTCTTTCTTTTACCCAATTGTTCTTGGAGTCAAACATGGATTTGCATATACACATAAATTTCTAAACACAACCTGTAGGGTCTGTTTCTTGTATGCATGGTTTCAGGGCTGACCATTTGGCATAGGCCAAATACACTTCTTATTTCTGTTCTTTCCGAAAAGCTATCCTTTCTTTTGAAATTCTTACTGTGTGTACCACTATCTAGTTGGGACTTTATATAATGATGAAAACTTTCTGTAGGGAATGCCACATGTGACACCCCTACAGCAAGTTAGGCTTGCGGTTAATTAGCAATGGGATTTAGGTTTGTGGGGCATTTACAGTGGCAAGGAAAATGGACTCAAGGTGATGTGTAACGAATAGGCATAGATGAAAATGAATTACAGCATTTCCATGGGATTTCACCCCATTTTCAGAGGGTTGCCTTCCTTTTTAGATATAAGTGCTCGGTAAAAAATATTGCCCAAACTGTAGTTATGTGCCCTATAACAATACTTTTGGTCAATAACAGACCAGTACACTGGCTATAAAATTCCTAATATCCAGTGATGTTAAAGTTACCGCAACATTTTATGCAGTATACAACTCAAGTGTTCGTGGTGATGCTGTCAGAAGCCTTCTTGTTTCTAGCCCTCTATATATATTCAACGATATACAGTACATAATACTAGTTACTCAATACTAAGTAACTGTTGTGAGTTTCTGCATTAACTATACCTTTCATGACTTAGGGGAGTATTCACTATTTTCATGCGGTTATTTTCACACTAGGTATTAACCAGCAGCTTCAATAGTTCCGGCACTATTTCAAGTCACCTGTTCACCTTTCTCTCTTCAGTGCCTTTTCTTTCTATTCATGCAAACTACTCTTTAACGGTAATTAGTTCTTTTCTGCTAGGAAACCGTGTTTTCTTTAGTTCCTGGAGGATCAGAATTTTGGACCTCAGATAATCCTGAAAAAGGAGCGGACTACGAAGGAGACACTAATCATACCAGTGGTCTGTGTTAGTCACCCAGCACCATCTCATCCTGCTTGCTTGTCGCGTAGTAGGTCATCAATATTTGTTTTATGAATAAAGTATGAATAAAGGGAAGTCGTCAGTGTGTAAAAACAAGAGGCCTTCCATAACTGAGTGTGCAGTAGCACGTCTCATTAATACTTCATGAACTAAACCCTTTATCGTGACTTCTTTGGACCAGAACGAAATTCTTAGCAAGCCTTCCCCAGTCAATTCCATTTAAAAACATCTTTTCCTTTAGTTTGATAGCAATGATTGCCCCTGCAGTAGACCACATGGCCACCCACTTCCCGCCTCTTCATCAACCTCGGCTGCCCGTCGTCCCCGCCGGTTCCAGAGCCCCATCCCTGTCCGTCACAGAACCGCGCGTAAATCTGCCCTCTCCTCCGGCCCGCGCCACCCGCGCCAGCTTCCGCCTAGCTCGCTTTTGGGACAAATGATGCAAAGAAGCTCTGCTTCCGCGTCGGCGTGGGCTGTGACGTCACCGCGCCCTGACGTCAGGCCAACGTGCAGCGCGGTCGCCCGGGAGACCAGGGAAGCCGTTTTACACGGTGCGGAGTCCCGGGCTAGGTGAGGGTCACGGCCTTCCTCAATCCTCAGAGGACCGGGTCGGCGGGGGACGCAGTTCCGGCGCAGAGGCTGGCGGCGCGGGCCAGCGGGGCGGCGGGGGCCGGGAGGAGGAAAGCGGGAAGGCGGGGCGGCCTCTCGGTTCCCCGGGCGAGGCCTGGGCCAGCGCGGGCCGGTCGGGCGGTTAGTTTCCTGCTATGACCTCCCGCTCTCTTGTCCCCGACCTGCCCTCCTGTGAATCACGCCCCCGGAATGGTACTTGAGGAAGGGCCTGGACGCAAAACCCGAGTTAATGACCGGGCGTGACACCGGTGTAAGAATCGGAAATGAACCACCAAGGGCATTTCTGCGTTTAAGAACACACGTCTATCTCGTGACCGGTGTCGCAGAGAAGGTTCTCAAACACGCACGTAGCAGCGGCCACGTACCTCTGTACTTTTGCCAAGGACAGTTTCCACATATATATAATGGGAAAGACCAAAAGGAACTTGTTTGGTAAAATAGTGAATGGGTAACTTAAAAATCACAAGTTTTCTTCTGCTAAAGAGCAAACAGCTCCACACTTCTTGAAAAGCGGGATTATCTGTGAATTCTACTATTCTTTTCATGAGTAGTCACATCTTTATAAAGACCCAATGGGCTTTCCTAATCGGCTTACAAGCTCTTTCCTTAAAATATAGGCATAACAAAAACAAACGTTAAAGAAAGTAGTGCCCTTCTAGTCACGTTGGGAATTTTAGGTGCCCACCTCTTAGTTGTAACCATCAGCATGCATTGCTTAGCAGAAAAGCAACTAGTTATGGCAGTCTGCACTCACAGTTTACATGGGTTTACAATAAAGTGTTAAAGACCTCTTTATATGAGGGCCAGTTACACATGTTCTTGGAACGAATCCAGTGAGTGTATCTTGGCTGTAATCTTGTTACCATGTCTTCTGCCATGTGTGTTGACATCAGTTTCTCCTTAGAGGTCCTTCAAATTTACCAGGATGAAATTTTTAATTTTTCTTTCATAGCCAGAAGCCTGCCACTTCTGATGATATAGTAATATGTTAAGAGTAGTCACAGTGAAGGCATTAAATAATAAACGTCCCACTGATACCTTGAATTTATACGTTATTTAGGTCCATGCTTGCTAATACTTTTGTGGATGGTACTTTAAGAGGAGATATAGTTGGTTATTTAAGGGAAAAATATTCCTGTGGAGCCCAAGATACTATCATTTCCACTCACCAATGATGGCTTAACTGAAGATAATGAGCCTGTGGTTTCTTGCCATGTGACTATGACAGTATCAGATTATGTACTTGGTCACTTGGACCCATGTCCACATAATTAACTTTACTCCTGTGGTTGACCTCAGATAACATTACCAAGCACACACATGGGAAGACAGCTCACTAGTTTTGTTTGTTTTAAATAGTAGCTTATTGAAATGAGGGATATTTTGGACTAACACAGGGTTGAAGAATCTCTCCTCCACTGATGGTTGCATAGTTTACAAGAATAACGCCAGCATTATTTTTTCCTTCAGGCTCTTGCCCTGACTTAACTCAATCTTAGGAAGCCTTTGCTGATTTCCCATCCCCCACCTGAAAGATAGATAGGTCATTATCCTTTCTTGACTCTTACATTGCCTGTGTTTTGCAGACATGGGCCTTAGACCATCTTTTCTGCTGTGGAATCTGTTTCTTTCACTTGAATCTGCTGCACTACGCAACCATTCTGGCTTTGACATCTTTTACGTGCGCGCGCGTGTGTGTGTGTGTGTGTGTGTGTGTGTGTGTGTGACATTTGGTTAGTGGGAATCCATGTGTGTATTCATGTTCATAAGCACACCTGTGTATGCATGTTTTTGTATGTGTGGAGGCTGGAGTCTGATGCCAAGTGTCTTCATCACTCTCTACCTTACAGGATCTCTCACCTGAGTTCTGAACTGGTCAGTCAGTTCAGTGAGTCCAGTCCCCAGATTGCTTCTAGGATACCTGTCTCTGCCTGCCGAAGCTGGTATTTCTACATTTATGGGTACTGGGGTTACACTGCATGGACTTTAATCAGTTAGCCTTTCTTAGTCCCCTTTACTCTTTCCATGGACAGATAGACAGACTCTTCATCAATAAGATGGATTGAGTATTCTTTGTCCAATTTGGAAAAACTTAGAAGAAAGAAAATAATGTCTCTGTTGTCTATGGTTTCATGAAAGTACTAAAAAAGTTTTATATTGAATTGTTGGTATTAGCAAATGAAAATCTGTTAAAAGTAAAATCTAGATAAATTTATGTAGATATCTATCTCTGTTACAGTTGGTATGTTGTCTTTGATGCTGGTGGCTCTTCAGTTTAGTGCCTGTATTTCATAAGTTAGTAACTACTTTTTGTATTCTATAATTTAAACAAGCCTCGATGGCACAAGCATTTTTTCTTATCCTGCTGAGATATAATACGATATTCTTTGGTACTGGTTTCTATAGTTTTTTAGAACACTGGAATAAGTCTGCTAAAAATCTTAGTTACTCTGCTGCAAAACAAATAATTAGTAAAACATGACTATTATTTCTATTAGTTTATACATTTCTGAAAGAAAAGATAATAAGTCAATAATTGAAATATATATCTTTCTGTGTGAGTGGCTTAAAAACTACCCGAGGAACCTCAGATTGTACCTTCTACGTGGAGCTGGCGAAACAAGCCTCTGTTGAAGTGCTTCGTGCCAGTTCGTCCTCAGATACTAAGAAAGTTTAAGTCATTTGAATTTCATCGTCATTATATGAATTCTGACTATGGCCATCAATGTTTTCAGGCTGTTTTTCTGCAGTGCTCTCTCAGTACATTTGGGGGAACTATGGATCGTCACATTCCCATGTATGCCTTACCTGAAGAAATCCAAAAGGTATGATGTGGCATTGTAAGAGTGTAACATTAGGAGAGTCTCAGCGGTTAGATCATTGTAAACTGCTGGAGAGTGAACTAAGAAAAAACTACAGCAGAACCAGGAATGAGTCTGCGGTGGGAGGAGGAGTAACCACGCTGTAATTAACTTTGACTGCACAGAATGTGTAATAAGACAGATGCAGAATCTCTAGTGGAAGCAGATTCGAGAATTGTTTATAACCTTTTGTGATTTTTTTTTTTGGTGGGGGGGGTTCGAGACAGGGTTTCTCTGTATAGCTCTGGCTGTCCTGGAACTCACTTTGTAGACCAGGCTGGCCTTGGACTCAGAAATCTACCTTCCTCTGCCTCCCGAGTGCTGGGATTAAAGGTGTGTGCCACCATGCCTGGCTGATTTTTTTTTTTTTTTTACATAATGTATTTTCATGTACATTAATTTTCATCAATCACTGTGTGCCCGGTGCTGCTTTATTGTGCTTTGTTTTAGATAGGATCTAATTGTGTAGCACTGACTGGCTTAGAACTCATGCATAGACCTGCAGGCCTGGAATTCAGAGAGATCTGCCTCCCTTTGCCTCCTGAGAGCTGGGATTAAAGGTGAGCACCACCATACTTGGCTTAGATACAATTTTAATCAGTTACCGATCCATGTTGTCCTTTGCTCTATCCAGATGGAAATTGTGGGTAGGCAAGGCGATGCTTTTCCAGGATTTCTTGGTATTTTGAGTGTTGGTAGCAGGCAGGTGGGAACAAAAGCAGGTAGTACTCTGCAGTATTCAGCTCTCAGGAAGGCCTCAAGTAGCAGGAGCCTTAGCTTTAGAAGTGTTAGAACTCCTGTACAGGATTAGAGGTTCAAGACCCTTAGCTTTTCAAGAGTATTTCAGCTCTTGTGTGGATCTAGGGAGTTGGGATTCCTAAGCCCCTGGTGGTAACCAGTTTTAAAACCCCTAGACCTGGGAACTGTTTGAGGACCCCTGGCTCTAAAGACACTCTACTTTCTGAAACTCTTTGTGACCAAGGCCTGCAGTTCCTCTTGCTGGTCCCTCACAGGCTCCCATTCTTCAGCTTCCTGCCTTTTCCGTGCTTCCACAGTTCCTCTCATTTTCACCTTGACCACCCTCTTGGATTATTCAGTTGCCTCTTGTTGCTGTGGCCACTGTTTGAGTTGCCGTTGTCATTTGGGGGGCCATATGACAGACTTCTGCTGCTTCCCTGGGCACACGCACAGTTCAGTGGCTCCACGTCTTTGACAGCTGCTACTCTGCAGCTTTGCAGCTTGGATTTTTCACTGCCTGGTTCTTTGCAGCTTGGACTGTTGGCTGCCTGGCTCTGATCTTGCCTCAGTTGTCAGCTGGCTGGCTGCTCTGCTACTTCTGTGACTCAGTGTCCTCACCTCTCAGCCATGTCTGTGGCTCACCGTGCTGGCTGCTCAGCCATGACTACTGCAGGGGGTGAGCCACCGTCTCCACTGTCTGCTTAGCCTGTGTTATTAAATGTGGGCAAGAAGTCACACAGGGCCACTTGAGAGGCAGAGGCAGGTGGATTTCTGAGTCTACAAAGTGAGTTCCAGGACAGCCGGGGGCTATAAAGAGAAACCCTGTCTTGAAAAACAAAAACAAAAAACCAACAACAACAAAAAGAAGTCACACAGGGAAGAAGCCTTCTCCTGAGCACAGTGTTACAAGAAGATGGAGGAAACACACAAGAGTGTTTCCTACCCAGCTCTCCTAGTGAGCATACAGCCAGTTTCTATAGCAGAGAAAAGGTGTTCACAGGAACCACAGCCAGCCTCCCACGCACCAAAAAAGACAGTGCCTACTTTGTGCCTGTCCTTAACAGTCACATTGCTAGCTAGGACACCACGGAAAACGCTCCCCTACTCTGGTCTAGGTAGAAATAGTTGCAGGGTCATCTGGAGTTTGCTTAGCTCCATAATAGCAGAAACTCTGATGCAAATGGTTTCAAACAGTGCTGGCTGTGGCTTTGTCTTCAGGGGCCAGAGCAGGCAACTCTGATCACAGTGTCATTTGTTCAGGGCCTCTCAAGTGTTCAAAATGGCAGAGGCTGGCCTAGCTGGCTATCTAACCAAAAGTCCTTTTAACTGGAGGCAGCCAGGACAGCAAGAGGATATCCAACAGCTGCGTCTAGAGACTCAAACGACCATCCCCCAACAGCTTTGCTTATTTAATAAGGAAATATACATTTTTAAAATAAGAACTTAGCATTAACAACTGGTAGTGAATCCAGTAGTACTTAAATAATACTTAGTGCCTGTATAACATCCCAAGAAGTAAATCCCATTTCTCTCAATTTTATGTGTGTGTGTATATATGTATATAGTATGTGCGTGTCTTAGGCTTTCTCTCTCTCTCTCTCTCTCTCTCTCTCTCTCTCTCTCTCTCTCTCTCTCTCTTTCTTCCTTTCTATCTTTCTTT
>NC_034593.1:57978731-57994442 GCF_900095145.1 Mus pahari
AAAATCCGCCTGCCTCTGTCTCCCAAGTGCTAGGATTAAAGGCCTGTGCCACCACTGCCTGGCATTAGTCAGGGTTTCTATTCCTGCACAAAACATCATGTCCAAGAAGCAAGTTTGGGAGGAAAGGGTTTATTCAGCTTACACTTCCACACTGCTGTTCATCACCAAAGGAAGTTAGGACTGGAACTCAAGCAGGTCAGGAAGCAGGAGCTGAGGGAGGGATGAAGCAGGCCATGGAGGGATGTTACTTACTGGCTTGCTTCCCCTGGCTTCCTCAACTTGCTCTCTTATAGAACCCAAGACTACCAGCCCAGGGACGGCACCACCCACAAGAAGCCCTCCCCACTTGATCACTAATTGAGAAAATTTCTTACAGCTGGGTCTCATGGAGGCATTTCCCCAACTGAAGCTCCTTTCTCTGTGATAACTCTAGCCTGTGTCAACTTGACACACAAAAACCAGCCAGTACAGTGTGTGTGTGTGCACACACGTGTGTATTTGAACCATAGCATTTGGGGGACTGGTGGGAGTTCTCTTATTCTACCATGTGGGTTCTAGAGCTCAAACTCAGGTTGTCAGGCTTGGCAATGAGTATCTCTATTTGCTGAATTATCTTACCAGCTTTGATTTTTTTATTTATAATTTGTTTACTCTAGTTAACAAGCAATTGATAGCTTTTATACTACCCTCCACTGTATTAGTTTACATCTGTTTTCAGGTAGAGGCATTTCTTCTATATTTAGTTTTCCCAATCCATACATTATAAATATAATAACTGAAAAATACCTCTTCAAAAATTTCCATAAATTGTGAGTTACAACTGTATGAGCTAGCTGTCTCTGTTGACACAGCTTCTGTAGCGTCATCGACGCCCCCACCCTTTATCCTGCTAGGAATTGAATGTAGGACCTCAACGTGTCTTTAATTAAGCTGCATCCCCAGCCTTATAGTCAGTTCTTCATTAACAATAACTCATCTCTCCTCACTGGAAACCATGGTCAGTTCTCAGCGGTGCTTTTGCCAGTGTGTGTGGCTCTGGATGGCCTGTTAGCATTAGTCATGGCGTTGACTCGACGTGGTGCCCTTCTTGCTGCCCACCTTCCAGATTTATGGAAACTTTAAAGGGAGTGTGCTTACCAGAAGAGATCCTTTAAATCATCCCATGTCATTCTCTTTACCGCTGAAGATCACTGTCAAATGCTAAGCATATAGGAAGCTCAACTGTGCTGCTGCTTCAGATATGGTACTTCCATGGGTTTGAAAAAATTCAATGTCTTCTTACCTGAACTGTGTTCCTTTCATGAAATAGCTTGGCTGTAATAGAGGTTAAAAGAAACGGTAAAACAAAACAAAATACTAAAACCAAAAAGCCCATATTTCAGATCCTAATCACTTGTCATGAAAAAAAATTAAGTAACATTAAAAATCTATAAGACAGTGTTATGATTTAAGTTCCATAAGGCAGTGTCCAGAGGCCAAAGAAGTAGTTCAGCTGGTACAGGCACCAGCTGCCAAGCCTGGCGCTCTCAGTCGGATCCCTGGGACCCATGGTAGAGAGAACTGGCTCCTGCAAGCTGTCCTTCTGAGAAGGACTCCCTGGATACTGGGGATCATCAAAGGTGGAGTTTTGTATAGAAACCGTGACTCTAGAGTTGGTTCCTGAAGCTGGGTATTTCAATAGACTTAGAGTTGCAGAGTGCTGTTGTCATGTTGGAGGGAGTTAGGAGTAAGGATGGCAGGTACTGTCCTGTCACTGCAGAGAAGGGGACAGCAGGAGAGGGTCAATGTCTAAACCTAGGGACGAGGATACTAGTTATAGCCCTGTCCTGCACAATGTGTAGAAAGCAAAGTATAACTTGGTGCTTTTTCTCAGACCTAAGTTAGATACTCTTATAAGAGAATACTTTTAAACCCATTAATGTCTGACGGTTTGACTATAAAGCAGCCAAGATGTATATATGTGGACATCCCCAAACTTAGGAAGTCTTTAGAAGTAAGCATTTATCTTTCAAAACTTTACCTATATGTTATCCGCACTGTCCATATTAACTAATTTAATTACCTAATGACCAGATTACATCATTCTAATAGAATCATGTTAAATATTTGAATATACATATTAAGCATCCCTGATCTGAAATGCAACGTGCTTCAAAAGCTGGAAGAACTCAGTGCTTATATTATGCTGGAAGGACTCAGTGCTTATATATGCTATAGATGTAAATGTTACACTATGAACTTTTTACATGCATACATTTATTAAGATGAATAGGATCATATTTAGTCTAAGTGTTTCACACAGGTAAAACATGAATGAAGATTGTATTAGACTTGGTCTGAGCTCAGAGATCTCGTTTTATATGTGCATATATTCCAAAGCCTGAGAAAATCTGAAATGTAAACCCCTTGTGTTTGTAAGCACTTTACGTAAGGGATAATTATCATGAATAATTTGTAATTACAATAGTGACAACTCAAATTAGAATCAATTCTTTTTTAAGATGGAGAAAAGACTATGTTTCATAATGGCTTAGAAAATGTGCTCCACTTTTTTGGGGAGGAAGAAAGACTGGAGGTGGATGAATCAGTGTTAGTGTACAGTGACTGCGATGTCTTTCAAAGCCTTTTTTTCCCCTATTCTTTCTTGTCTCTTAACTTTTTGTATTACTTTATAGGCTGGTCCTTCTTCCTAAAGATGCCCCTGCTGTGTTTCTTTATTTTCTTTTTCTGTGTATAGGCAAGGAGGGTTTCTTCAGAAATCAGAGAGGAGAGGCAAGAGAGCCCTTTCTTCTTTCTCTCTGTACTTTTGCTGTGTGATATGATAATGGATGTTCAATGCATTAAAATGTGAAAATGGCTGTGCTTCACTGTACCATTAATAGCAAAAGGAGCAGTAGTAGAGAAATGACAGTTGGAGGAAACTAAAAAGGAGGTGAGAGAGGAGGCCATCAAAGGAAAGAATGGAGAAGAATGATGGGTAATAAGCTAAAGTGAGAGTCTATTGCCCACTCAGAGGCAAAGATTAAGTTGCCTTTCTCTGATCTCATCTCCTCAGGGAATCTTGGGGAAGAAGAAATAAGATAATCTTTGACTTTCATTTCCTGGTTCCTTTTGCTTTTCATCATAGTTTCTGGCTGAGCACACAGCACTTCTCAGACTTCCATCTCCAGAAGTGACAAAGAGTGTACAGGAGGCCCATGGGGCATATATGTCCCTTCTGTCTTTTGCTGAACCCTACATTTTACTTCTGTATGTTCTTAACACTATCTCTTAGTCTGTTCTCTGTCTGGGCCATGCAGATTCCTACCTGTCTCTGGCCTCGGATAACCATCAGTGTTGCTGGAAGCTTCATCCACTCTTCTGTGAGTAGAATGCAGTGCAGTTCTGCATTCTTTCATGCTTACAGTTTAAATTGAAAACAGCACTGAGAGATCAGCAGTCCTAACTGTGTATCTCCTCCTCTCAGAAGTGTCGACTCATTTTAGAGACCTATGTCCTCTTGTTAGAAAAAAATAAAACAAATTTCTTTTGCTGTTTTTGCTAGGGGATATGAGTAGGTCAAAAAGAACAGCAACAAAGTAGTGGAGAGTCAGTTCCCACAGACAGAGTTAATCCCTTGTTTTTAAAATGGTGACAACATGAAGACATTACATGATTTTAGCCAGGAGATCTTGATTACCACCCAACACAAAGTAAAGGGAACAGGGTTGTTTATTTTGCCAAACAGAAGTGTCTGTGCAGAGGCTGGAGAGCACACTGTTCCTTCTGTAACAAGCCTTCCCTGTACTGATGGCTCGTACTGTCCTGTTTCAGTAAAGTCATTTTAGTACTCTGGAGCTTTGAAATTTATTCAGGATAACAGTTTTATATTTCCAAGCACAGGTTGTCACTGCCAGAGAAAATAAACTTAATTTTTCAGGTCGCTTCGGGCCACTGTGGTTAGGTTCAGATTTTGTATTGAGTTGGAGCGGAGAAAGAAAGAAAGAAAGTGGTCTCAGAAATGTTAGGTTGAGCATTCTGGAAAGTGTGTGTGTGTGTGTGTGTGTGTGTGTGTGTGTGTTATAAAGCACTTAAAGCACTTGCAGTTGTGACACCTTATGATGCAAGCTGTGTAATTTATGGGAACATTATTTACTTAATGCTGTGATCCAAAGTATTTCATTAGTAAAAATATTTTGAAAACATGCAATCTTGAAAAATCTTCATTTTTTGATTTGTGGTTAAAAAGTTCTTTTGCTGACTGGCTGTAGAAGGTTATAGAGGTTCCTGGGTTCCTAGGAGAAAGAGCTATTGGAGGAAGTAGGCCTTGTCCTTGTGGAGGTGGTCATAATGTGGCATGCATAATTTTTATAGCACAAATCCAACATTTATTCACTTATTTACCTATTTACTGCTCAGTAAAATATAAATTGATCTGGTATTTTAATTTAAATCAGATTTATTTATTTTTATGGTTTGAAAATTAAACTTACATGCAATTTTAAGGCTATGGAGAGGTTTTCTGGGGTAACATTTGGCAGGCTAAAGGATGATATTATAACCAGAAGGTTGACAGTTGATGTAGTCAGTTCAGAGCAGTGATTCCTCACATTGTCTTTAAAAACTGTACTCGCCTTAACTTTCCCGTTTCTCATTCCTCCCTCCATGCTGTGACTCCTGGTAACTGTTGATCTGATCTTCAACAATTTAGTTATTTTAAGGATATTATATAAGTGGACATCACATAATATACAACATTTAGGGTGTTATTTTTTATTAGACAACATTTCAGAATCTATTCAGGTTGTTTGTATGGAGAGTTGCCTTGTTTCTCATTAAGTAATTACTTTTGCTTGTTGGTTTTTCCTCCTTCCTATATTCCTTTATTTGTAGATTTGCCCTTTTATATGTCCTAGATTTTCTGGATGTTTTGTGCCCGGATTTATTTATTTATTTATTGTTTATTTTAGGTTTAATATTGTCTTTGGCTGAGGTATTCATTTCTGGTACCCTGTCTTTAATGCCTGAGATTCTCTCTCCCATGTTTTGTACTCTGTGGTTGAAACTTACTTTTGAGGTTTCTGTTTGACTTCCTAAATTGTTCATTTCTAGTTTTATCTCAGTTTGAGTTTTTTTTAGTGATTCTGTTTCTTTGCTAAATTCTACTTTCATGTTGTGAATAGTTTTCATTATTTCATTCTACTGTGTTTTCATAGACTTCATTAGGCCTCATTAAGGTCCTTGAACATACTCGTAATTGCTATTTTAAAGTCCTTGTTTTGGGATTCAGCTGTATAGCATTTCTCAGAGCCTACTGTAGTAGGGTTACTGGGATCTAGTGCAGACATATTGTCCTGGCTGTCACTGTGTTTTAGCCCTTGATGTCTAGGCATCTAAGGTTGAGATGATTGAAATAATTATAGGAGTTGATATCTGGTCTTTCCTTTGTTTGGTAGATGTTCTGTTCCTTCATCTCTTTGTCCTCCCTGGATCTTAGGAAGTGATGAATGTCAGTTGCCTGGTAGTGAGTGCTTCTGCAGGTCCATGGGTGGCAGAGGGGAAGAAAGATGAGCTTGGAGAAAAGGCTGAGAGGAACTTCAAGAAAGAGCTAAGGGGCTCCTTTTCACACCTAGAGGCAGGGTGCCCTGGGAGCTGGAGGTGTAGTGTGACAAGGGGATACTACAAAGAGGTTGTAGTAAGGTAAAGAATCCTCTGGAAAGCCAGGGATGAAAGGGTTAGGGGACTCTGGGCCTGAACAAAGAGCTGGTGTCTCTAGAGATGGGAGGAGGGGCATCTGTAAGCAGGTTACCATCATCAAGTTGTGGATGAGAATGGATAGAAAGATGGTAAAGGAGGGGAGGAAGGATAGTGTTATTCACTTACCTCAGTTCCTGCTGGGTCACATGGGATCCTGTGGAGAGTGTTTCTAGGTATCAGTAGCTGATGAAAAGTGGTGTGGGGGCGGGGAGGGGGAGTCCCCAGGGAATGGAGATAGCAGAGACTCCAGCAAGCAATCTGTACATGGCTGGGATGAGGCTGGAGAGATAAGAGTGAAGGCAGGAAGGAGAATGGAGGTTCTTTACCCAAGTCTGGGTCTAGTGTATCAGCTGGAGATCCTAGGTAGACAATGTTTCTAGGTATATTTTATTTTAACTACTTTTGAGTCATTTATATAAACCTATGAGCACAGCATGTCTTTATGATTCCCATATAGCTCAGGATAGCTATGAATGTAGCCCAACACAAAACTGTAAACTTACTTAAAATGTTATTGAAAAAAAATTCCAGTTTTTTTTTTCTTTGTAAGTCAGTTGTGCATTTCTCAACTTTTAGGAAGACCACTTTGTATGACAGTGTCAAAAGGATCCATGATAGTGCTTCAGTTTATCCAGTCAGCATGTTGTGGTTTTCATCATGTAAATCCTGTCCACATTTTGAACAACATTTGATATGTGTGGCTCCACCTTACTCTGCTAGTCCTTCCATCACTGTATTGAATAAAGGCAATGAGAATGGGCAGCATTGTCCTCTCCCAGTCTAAAGGACAAGCGCTCAGACTTTCCTCCTCCTCCCTTTCCTCCTCCTCCTCTTCTTCATCACCATCAAGTTCGATGCAATTGTGAGGTCCTTTTATACCTATGCTATAAAATTAATTATAAAGTTGACTTAATAAAGAGGAGTGGTCCCAATTGGTTTAGGAAATGGCCAGCTGGTTCGTCTGGCTAATAGTCACAAAAGCCCACTGTCTTATCTCAAAAATTTTCTGCCAATTTGGCTAAAATTTACTATACACCCATGTTTTTTTGCTAAAGGCATTAAAACTTTAATTCCATTTAGTTTATTTATTGTGTTTCCTGGCAGTTGTGCATGTGCCACGGTGTATGTGGAAGTAAGAGGACAGCTTTCAGTAGTTGGTTCTTTCCTTCTACCATGTGGTCCTGGGAATCAAACTCAGATCTTCAGACTCTGCACCTGGAAAGGCATTAACATACAAAATACATGAAAATGTTGATGTTTTATACTGCTTATAGCTTTGTCTAAAGTTTGTTTCTTTTCTTTATATAAACAAAATAGAAAGGGCAGTGATTATGTGGTATATTTAACAGAAAAAAGAAAAAGGAGGCCAAGCTTTTGGAGCAGGGAATGCTCCATGGAGCAGCAGTAGGCGTTAGGTGCTTTTATAGTTAAGTATGGTCAGGAATGCTGACAAAGGTTTAAGCTTAATTTACTTCTTAAAAGTTATCAAGATTTTTTTTTTATTAAATAACTATAATTTTAGGAGTACAAACACTACATTTAAGGAGGTTGTTTATAGTATATATTTTAGGTGGTTCTGTATCTGTTCAGTATACTCCACTTGTTAATATTTCTGCCATCAGAAGAGGCAGAAACTTATTGGTAATGATGGCCTCCTGTCGGGAATGACAGCATGCTATTATTTTACTTTGAAATTAAAATGATAGAACACTGAGTTAGAAGAAGGAAGCACAAATTATAATTCACAACAAATAGATAACTGACTTCATGTGGATCCATAATTACAATATCTCATAACTTCTCTAGCTCCAGAAAAGGGTGCCAAGCAATTAAATCCACACAGACACTAAGACTTGAAAGAGTTATATCATTTCTGTTACAGTTTTGCCTATAGAAAACTATTTATAATTGAACAAAACTGAGAATCTATGTGCCATATGTGTATTTAGTAGATAATTCAGGGATCCTGGTTATACTTGGCCCAGTTTGGAGACCATTCTTTTAGGCCTATGATTATTTTATTATTTTGTTTCCAGATCACAATGACTATCATATTTTTCCTTGATGAGCATTTAGAAAACCTCAAAAATGCACTGCTTTCCTTATTTTAGCTTTTCCTCTCTTGTTTTTTTTTTTTTTTATGATGAGTGCTATTTATTTTAATACCTTTTACAATGTGAAGTTTATGATTTCTGTTTCATACAGCCAGCTACAAATCTACTTTAACTATCAAGAATTTTCTTTAGAGCAAGGATAAGGCATTTTCCAGGAGTAGGGAAAATGACAAATGGACAAAGTTTAGGGATAAAGGGCCTTAGAGTAAGCAATAGAATGCTCTAATCAATGAGAAGGAATCAAAGGGACTCCAAGGAAATGCCCATCTGGTCTGAATGAGCTCAGGTCTCTTGACTGGGTAGGCGAGCTTCCCAAGGGCTCCTAGTATTCTGAATGGGATTGTAGTCACTGTTATCTCTGAGGACTGCTGAGAGGGTAATATGTAAATGTTGTTCCATATGGGAAATGCAATTGGATAACTCCAGCCAAGGCTTTAGAGTATATTATTAAAGTGTGGCTTTCAAGAGTTAGGGTTTGTTCGTTCGTTTATTTATCTACTTAGATGGGGTCATAGTGAATAGCCCTGGCTAATCTGGGAACTCAGTATGTAGAATAGGATGGCTTAACTCATGGAGAACCACCACCTGTGCCTCCTGATGGTTCGGATTAAAGGCCTGAACCATTATACCCACACTAAGGTATATTAGTGAAGGCTGTAATCCTTGGACTAATGTTATATTCACTAAGAGATAGCATATGACCCTTGCTATTTCATTTAAAATTTTCTTAATTATATTATTTGTATTTATGTGTACCTTAATACATATACTGATGTCAGAGAATAACTTTCAGGAGCTGGTTCTTCTATCATGTAGATTCAGGGATTAACTTGAGCTTGTAAGGCTTGGCAGCAAACATTTTTACATGTTGCACTATCTTGCCCATTTCTATTTCAACTCCTTTTAAAAAAAGATTTTAAAATTGTATGCATATACAATTTATGTATAAGTATGCATTGCATTTGTTCCTGACTCCCATAGAGGTGAGAAGAGGCCCTCGGCTCCTTCTGAACTAGAGTTACAGATAGTTGTGGGTCACCATTTAGATGCTGAGAACTGAACCTAGGTCCTTACAAGAGCAGCAAGCACTTTTAACTTCTGAGCCAGCTCACCAGCCCTCCTTTCATTTTTGTGCCTGTGGCTAAAAGCATTAAAAACTATTTTAGGCTTAGAATACATGAACTTTTATGACAATGGCTGATAAAGTTTATCTTACTATTATTAAAGTAGCTTTAGGCTATTTGCAGAAGTAATTAGCAGTTTCATAATGAGATGTATGAGGAACAGTATTTAATAAGTGGAACTAGTACCAACTAAGGTGATGTGGAGTGTGAAGTTCCAGCCTTAACACATGTTGAACATTCATTTTATATGTGTGTGTGGGGAGTATGTGTGTGTATGTAAGTATAGGCACACACATATATAATTTATGTACATATACCTATGTATAACACATGCTGTTTTATATGCAAATATTTGAGTATAGATTATATAAGCTATATACTTACATTGACATTTGTGGTTCTGTCCTTGCATCTGAAAGTAAGTACTCACAGAAAAGAATGGGAAATACTGGATTCAAGGGATAAGTAGTGTAAAGAAAAAAGTATAGAACACCTGGGCAAAGATCCTGAGGTGCATTCAGCTGTCAAGAGGGACTGAAGTGAGGAACTGGAAGGCCATCAGGTGTAGGACATGAGCTTTTTCCATTGTTGTTTCTCTCTTTAGAGCCATACTTTCTTACACTTAGCTTCTTTGTGTGTGTGTTTCATCCCAGTAATGTGGCTAATTCAGTACCACACACAGGCTGCTTTACCTTTATAGTTGCTAAGAACACCTAACTGCCTAACTCTTCAATACTTTCAGAACTCATTGGCTTAGTCCTGTCTAGAGGTTGGTTCTTCTTTGTCCAATATCTAACTTGAGGCTATCAGTCAACCATGGGTAGGGTAGATGGGTAGACAAAGTCACATTACTAAATATCAGTATGTACAAAATTAAATGGGCATTAATTAACCTGATAGTATAACATAAAATTGCTAAAATATGGAAGAGTGGTGCAGACTCAGGTTCTACTGGAAAGTATTGGTAATATTGTGGCTAATAGCATGCTTTTGTCTTTTCTTGTTCTGTTCTCTATTGGTGGCCACACTGAGCCATTCAGTTCTAGCCATCATGCTGGAAACACATAGTACAAGTTCAGAGCACGCTAGGATGAGATGGAGACTAGAAAGCTTGCTATGTGTGATGGAACTGGAGGTGGTTGTCTGAGGAAGAGGAAATATGGCGCGTTCCTGATAACTGTTAGAAGACACATGCAGTCTTCAGATCCTAGAATGAGCTCTGTATGAGAGACAGGTTGTTTCGTATGGTTACAGAGGATTGTTGATGTTGTGAGGAGTGATGAGGTGAACATGAGGGGGTTTCCTAGGAGACATAACTGGCAGAAAGTAGAATAGGCTGCATTGAAAAGGAGTTTCTCATCCTTTGGGATGTCAGGATAGAGGCTGAATAATATGTCTCAGTCAGAGTAGACCCAGAGAAACATATAAAGCTTAAACCAAGTCATTTATGATTTCTTTGAAACCTATTTTTGTAAATCTGTATATTTAGTATCAGTAGCAGGGGATTGACATACTCATTCACCCATTGTATTCTAGCCTTTGATTTGAAATTGTTAACATTTAAGTGAGACACTTTTATTTTATAACATTTGTTACTCACTTATTCCAAGTGACACTTAAGCAATGGGTTTGATAAGTAGATGTACTATAACATAGTTATAGGGACACTGTCTACCTCCTTGTGCTATAACAGTTATAGGGACACTATCTACCACATCAAGGAAGGCTGTATTAAGAAGAAACATTTTGACCACATGTGGTGTGTAGCCTTCAGTGCTAGTATTGGAGACAATAGGTAGAAGGATAGTGGGTTGGAGGCCATGGTAGATCAGTCACCAAATCCCAAGCCATGATGAGACACGTATTTAAAAAAGTCCTTATTGAATAATTTAAGAATTAATTTCACTTTGGTTTCCTGGAGGTCTCTTACCTTTATGAAAAGTCAATCAAACATAGACTACCAGGGATTATTTATTCTTAATACAAAAAAGGGTCTTTTTTCCTGTCCTGCTTTTCACTGCCTTCTTGTTGACCAGAGCCACACAGACTTTGTCTGAAGGATGTGAGGACCCATATACCCATGGTAGATAAGTACAATATGGCACATAAATACATAAGTATAGCTTTTTAAAAGGACTTGGGTTTAGTTTTAACATTCTCACCTTTTAGCTGGCCATGGAACTGCAGGAGACTCAGTTTTAATCTATGATATGAATAAAGCGAAGAAGAGAGTAAATTCAAAATGCTTTTCCTTTTGTAGGTTTGGACAGAATATTAAATTCTATAAAAATCTTTAAATGTTGAAGCTGAGTAAGAGCATTTGGTTCAGAACCATAATTTTATAAATGAGTGAAATAAGATCTGAAGAAGTCAGCGGCATCTAGAGCAGTGGCTCTCAGCCTTCCTAATGCTGCGGCCCTTTACCACAGTTCCTCTTGCTGTGGTGACCCTCAACCATAACATTGTTTTCATTGCTACTTCATAGCTGTAATTTTGCTACTGCTATGAATTGTAATGTAAATATCTGGTATGCAGGATATCTGATATGCCACTGCTGTGAAAGGGTTATTTGACCCCCAAGGGTGTCATGACCCACAGGTTGATAAAACTGATCTAGACGGTCAGGGTTGGCAGCAGAAGCCCTCGGTTCCTTTGATATTAGAGACGGAACTCAGAACTAAAGGTGTAAAGATGCTCTCAACATTTTTAGTTTTATCTTGTGAAAGATATTTCAAGGGTAAATAATTCTTAGCTATACTGTGGAGAAATCATTTCTTTGAGAAACTCTTTTCTCTTTCCAAGATTTTGTGTTGGTTTTAAAACTTGTACCCAGCTATAGGCAGTGTCTGTCACAGTGACGATCCCAGTGGCTAGCAGACTGTGTATTCCTTTGTCTCTGCAGCATGCTTGCAAAACAACTTTGGTTGAACTTAGTCTTTCACAATTAAAAACATAAATTTCAATTAATATGTGTTCTGTTTCCTAGATGTCTCCTGAAGAAACAGTTTGTAAATACTGTGGCGTCAGCTATCTAATTCTTCATGAATTTAAGGCTATGGAAGAAAAACTGAAAGCAGTGCAAGAAGAAATGAAATTTTATCAAGGAAGTGTAGAACGGGAAAAGACACTTCAAGAAAAGCTGCAGTCTCTTAGCCAGGAGTTTGAACAGTATAAAAGTGACAGCGAGTCCAAGAAGGCAAGGTTGGAGTATGTTTCCTATCTCTTAGTTAGTTTCAAGACAAACAGTAGATCTGGGTGGCATGGTGGTACATGCCTGTAATTCCAGTAGTCAGGCCTGGGCAGAAGTGCTGAGAATTCCAGGCCAGCTATATAGTTTTCTATATCCTTTGCTGTGCCTTTGCTTACCTTTATTATAAGTAACTTTCTGCTGCATTTGTGGCTTAGTATCTTTTGATAGATATTTAACAATAAATAAAGTAGTGTGTTCAGTGTCTTTGCCACTTACATGTATGCGTTGGGATTGTTGTACATTGATGCACACACCTTGATCTTTTCTGGAACAGTGGTTTTTGTTTTTTGTTTATTTTACAGATTTATTTATTTATCATTTCACTTTTTAATATTGATACTATTTCTATTTATTATTATAGGTACTATTTATACTTATGTGCCTTTGAACATGTTTTTTCATAGAATAAGTTCTCAGAAACAAAAATAACAAAAGTAAATTCCAGTTTACAATTTTGATGATTATTAAACCAAAATGTCTCTTGAGAAGACAACATTAATTATGTTTGATGAAGTATTTAGGAACTGTCTATTTATTATACCTTTTAAACATCAACATCCTTTTTTTTTTTTTTTGATCTCCTGCATGAAAACAAAGTTTCTTTCTGGATATTTAGTTTATATTTCTTTTTTTGTTAATGAAAGAGAGTCTTTTTTTAAAGGTATTTTTTATTAGATATTTTCTTCATTTACATTTCAAATGCTATCCCCAAAGTCCCCTATACCTTCCCCCCACCCTGCTCCCCAACCCACTCACTCCCGTTTCCTGGCCCTGGCATTCCCTTGTACTGGGGCATATGATCTTCACAATACCAAGGGTGAAAGAGAGCCTTTTTAAAAAAATGTGGAGATTGGATATTTTTTCCGATGATTACTTGCACACATAAAGTATCCAATTTTCTATTGGGTCAGGTGCTTACAGTTTTGTTGCTTTGAGGCAGGGTCTCATGTAGCAAAGGATGATCTTGGACTTCTGATTCTCCTGCCTCTACTTCCAAGTGCTGGCATGTGACACCACACCAGGTTTATTTGGTGCTGGGGACTCAAACCCAGGACTCTGGGTATGCTAGGCAGGTACTCTACCAACTAGCTATATCTCCAATCTGTGGAGTTTCTAATATAATACTGTTCTTAAACTTTATATGTGTTAATGTTTTCTCATGGTTGATTATCTTTTTGCCTTGTCTTATAATTTTTGTTGGATGTTTTTCATTTTTAAAATGTTCATACTGTGCCAAATTCTGCCAAGGTCTGTGTCATGATACACAGCCTCAACACAAAAGAGTTCATTGGAAGAACATGCGATGGTTACCTGTTGAAATAAAGGAAAATTCAGGTCCTCTGATTTTGTTAAGGATGGGAAACAGATCCTGTTTAAGTCTTTTGCAGTAAATATGCCTCCACCCCACTCCTTCCTTGTTCTATTCTCTTCAAGTCTGAGCACGAATTAAAGTCTCATTGTAGTTTCTATTGAGTTTTGTGACCATCCTGAGCCCCACCTCTGTAGTCTGAGAAAGGAAAGAGCTTTGGCCATCATCAGTTCTATGAAGATTTTTATAACAAAGGAAGAGAGATCACTAAGAGGTATTAGATTTTTTTATTAGAAGTGGAAATGTAAATCTGATAAGGAAAATATCCAGTACTGGAAAGAAAAATAGCAAAAATCACAATTTAAAACAACAAGGAAAAATGGTATTATTTATAGTATTGCTTTGGAGTTAGCTGTTTGGTCTATTTGCAGAGACTTTTTATATATGACGTGAGGTAGATTTTTAATTTCATGTTTTTTCTTGTTTTCCAAATGTCTGCTTTGTTATCCTGACATCTTTGATTAAATATGTCCTCCTTTGTCCCCTAATTGGAAATGCAGCTGACACATTTCTGGTTTAATTTGGACCTTCAGTTTTGTGCTAGTGATTCACTGCCTCCCAGTCATTCAGCACCACACTTTATCTTTAGGATAGCCTTACTGGGATACTTTGCTGGAAAAGTCTCCCCCTTTTTAATGTAGTGTGTCTTCTAGAATTCTAGAATCAGTTATCTGATTTTATGTTACAATTTAGACTGGGACTGCATTTACTTTTTTAGAGTAATTAGATATCTTTAGGTTTGATATATTTATAACAACCTTCTTATTTTCCCTCTAATTATTCAGTTGTTCTTAAAACTTCTTAATAAAATTTTATAGTTTTTATACATTTGTTTAATTCTTGTCAATAAAAATTTATATTTACACATTTGTATGTAATTATTGTTGCTATCGGGGAATGAGATATTTTTCTGCATGATGTGTTCTAATATATCTGAATACAAGTAATTTTTATACATTGATTACATATCTAGCTTCCTTGCTCAGTTTTATTAGCTGTATGTTTTTCAGTTGGTTTTCTTGAAGATCTATAATATGCATCAAACCTCATCATATCATATCCAATGAGATCTTTCCTTTGATTTCATCACTCTTCCTCCCTGTCCCTCCTTCTGCCTTGGTTAAGCTGAACTGGTACACGTGAGTGCATGTGTCTTCCTTCTCACCCAGTGTGGACTTGTCTGCTGGGTACCTGTGCTATAGATTCTTAAAGATTCTGTTTATCAAGTGAGAAATCCTTCTGTTCCTTGCTTTTTAAAAAAGCAAAATAACGATTAAATCAAGAATGATTATTGCACTTGAATGAGTGCTATTTGTTTCTCTTCCTTTTGTATGTTGGGGTAATAATGTGATCTCCCCCTCTATGTTGGTTAGTGGTTTTTGTTTGTTAGTTTTTGTTTTGTTTTGTTTTGTCAACTTGAAGACAAGAAAGGGAACTAAAGCTGAGAACGATGTCCCCATCAGGATGGTTTGTTAGGCAAGTCTCTTAGGCAGTTTCTTGACTGATGATTGATGGGGGAGAATTCAGTGGACAGTGGGTGGTGCCACCCCAGAGCAGACAGTCCTGTGCTGCACAGGAAAGCAGGCTGAGCAAGCAGTAAGCATGAGTAGCCTTCATGGCCTCTGCTTCACTTCTTGCTTCCAGGTTCCTGCCTTGCGTTCCTGCCCTCCTGACTTCCCGTCATAATGGACTAAACAATAGACTGTAAGCCCAAATAAACCCTTTTCTCCCCCAAGTTGCTTTTTGTCATGGTCTTCATCACAGGAATAGAAAGCAAACTAGAACTGTGTGTTTTGCAGTGTCTCCTATAGCCCATGTTGGCTTCATTATGTAAACAAAGCATGACTTTGAACTCCCTATCTTCCTTCTGCCTCCCATGCCTGGTTTTAATTTGTTAATGCAGTAAATAAAAACATGTTTTCTGGAGAGATGGCTCAGCGGTTAAGACACTGACTGCTCTTTTGGAGGTCTTGAGTTCAAATCCCAGCAACCACATGGTGGCTCACAGCCATCTGTAATGAGGTCTGATGCCTTCTTCTGGTGTATCTGAAGACAGCTACAGTGTACTTACATATAATAAATAAATAAATCTTTAAAAAATGTTTCCTAATAAAAAGC
>NC_034593.1:57994667-57997311 GCF_900095145.1 Mus pahari
GAGTTCTATTCCCAGCAACCATATGATGCCTCATGTAATAGGATCTGATGCCCTTTTCTGGTATGTCTAAAAACAGCTACAGTGTACTCATATAAATATAATAAATTCTAAAAATATTAATTAATACTGGACATGGTAGCACATGCCTTTAATCTCAGTGCAAATGGGGGATGCAGTGAAACTACCAAACCAGGGCACTAAACTGCTAAGGCTATCTCTCAGCTGCAAAGAACAGCAAAAGCCTGGCCAGTGTTAAGGAGACATACTGCAGCAGAGGTGTGTGTGTGTGTGTGTGTGTGTGTGTGTGTGTGTGTGTGTGTGTGATGATGGTCTTGGTTATATGGGAACCAGAGCAGCCTGGAGGAGACTAGCAGGAGGACTTTGATTTGTTGCAGCTTGTTTGCGTTAGTTAGGAGCTAGATGCTTACTTCCTGGAGGTAGTAGGGAGCAGATAACAGAAATAATGGGTTTTCCTGACATACAGAAACCAGCTTTACAAGATTTCTGAGGATTGCTGAGTTTAGGGAGCAGTCCTTCTGTTTACTGGGTCAGAGTCCAGGGCTGAGCCTAGACTGTTGTACTGGCTAATTTTGTGTCAACTTGACACAGCTGGAGTTATCACAAAGAAAGGAGCTTTAGTTGAGGAAATGCCTCCATGAGATCCAGCTGTAAGGTATTTTCTCAATTAGTGATCAAGGGGGGAGGGCCCCTTGTGGGTGGTGCCATCTCTGGGCTGGTAGACTTGAGTTCTATAAGAGAGCAGGCTGAGCAAGCCAGGGGAAGCAAGCCAGTAAAGAACATCCCTCCATGGCNTCTGCATCAGCTCCTGCTTTCTGACCTGCTTGAGTTCCAGTCCTGCATCCTTTGGTGATCAACAGCAGTATGGAAATGTAAGCCAAATAAACCCTTTCCTCCCCAACTTGCTTCTTGGTCATGATGTTTGTGCAGGAATAGAAACCCTGACAAAGACAACTGTCCTTTAGGACATTATCAGCTACCATTTTAGAGGACCACTTGGCACTAGGGAGGCAGAGGCAGGCAAATCTCTCTAAGTTTGAGGTCAGCCTGGTCCTATATAGTGAATTCTAGTATAACCAGGGCTATATAGAAAGACCCCCCCCAATCATTTAAAGTAATTGCTTATGCTAGTAGGGATGTCTAAACGTTTATGAATAACTTTGTTTTTCTGATGGAGTGCTGTATTTAAATAGTTTTGCTTATGTATGTATAGGTGAGGCTGTTCTATAGCTTTCTCACGGTATAGAGACTAGCTTATGTCATACTTTTACAAGGTGCATGCACTGTATAGTCCAGGCAGCCTTAGACTGGCAGTTACCTGCCTTGGCCAGCCCAGGAATTAACAGGCCTGTACCACCATGCAGTCTGCAGCAGATCTATCAACTAACGCATGAATTGCCTATACCCATTTCATAAACATTGTAGTGCAAAATGTGTCTTCTTGGGGTAGAAGGTGACTCATTTTGTTTTCTCCACCATTACTGCTTTTGATTGATTTTTTACCCCCTTCTTATGTCAATTTTAGAAATTGTTATTTTTCTAAACAATTAAATATGTTGGTATTTCAAGCTCTTTCATGTCTAGAAATATTATATCTTTTTAAAATTTTTCTTTTTTAAAAAAACAAAAATTGAATTTAGGGCTTTGTGAGTGCCAGGCAAGTGTTTTACCACTGAGCCCAGTTTTGGTTATGTGCTCAATTTGTAAACATTTTGTTTCTTTGTTGAGTTTCAATAGTTGGTTATATATTTTAGAAAATGTAGAAGCCCTATATCAGATAACATGTTTTGCTGTTATTTTCTTATTATATATTATTTCCAATATATGGCTTCTCTTCACTTTCTATTTTGCTTTTGTGAATTTTAATTTAATATCAATTTAATAAAGTCCAAGCTATAGAATCTAATATGTAATCTGATGATACTAATTTACCAGCAGGCTAGAATGCTGAATATTTGGGCAATTCTGCCGTTTAAAATCGTCATAGAGGAACCCTCTGATCACAGCTTCTGTTAATTTCAGAGAATTGAAGAGCCACATTATCTGGTGATTGATCAGAATACTTCCTTTAGAATTTCATTATAGGCTTATAAGTCTTAACTTCCAATTTAGGGATAACTGTATATTCACACACATTTGTAAGAAAGACTTAAGAGCCTGTATCCTCTCTCCGAATTTCCATGGTAATCACTTGTAAGACTATAGCTTTCCCTTTGAGTGTAATTATATGACTAGCTCTTTTGTTATTGTTTCACAGATCTCTAGCAGTGCCCTCCCCTTTCTTCCTGGGTCCCATTTGGTAAAGTCTTAAAGTTTGCTGATACCATTCATTGCCATTCTGTCAGTACTGGTGTGGACATGTGGGTGCAAGTACAGGTCCATCTTACCATTCCCAGCAACCTGACAGTTCTTTCCAGAGACCTTTCTTCAGGGAAACCAACCTGTGGCTTCACCACAGAAGTGAATCTCAGGGTGAGCCAGTATGAAGCAGAACTGGAGTTTATTCAAGCACAATTTTTTTTCATTTTATTATTATTATTATTTTCTTTATTTACATTTCAAATGCTATCCTGAAAGTTCCCTATACCCTCCCCGCGCCCCTGCTCCCTACCTACCCACTCCCACT
>NC_034593.1:57998206-58003674 GCF_900095145.1 Mus pahari
CTTATTACCAGTTGGAAGATCTTCTGGGTATATGCCCAGAAGAGGTATAGCTGGATCCTCCGGTAGTACTATGTCCAATTTTTATTCAAGCACATTTTAAAGGTAGGTTTTGAGCACTGGGGCCACTAAAAGAGGAGTCAGGGAAGACTGATGCACCAGGAGAGCACGAGGGAGAGCCATACTTCTAAGTTGGCTGAGTTCTGAAGCTGTTATCCTGAAAGAGTTGCTAAGGAATGCAAGTGAGGTCACAGGGTGGTTCCTGATATGTGAATAAAAAATAAATAAATAAAAAGGAAGGACAGGAGTGCTCCTTGGTATGGTGGTGGAGAAAGTTTATTGTTGATAAAAGGAGAGCATAGCCAGAGGCAGGGACATCTGGGAGAGTCCAGAGCTGAAGTGACCCTGAGCCATGGGAGGAAGTGGGGGAAGGGTGGGGAGAGCAGAACCTGATTTAGCAGCCAAGAGGGCACAGGTAAGAAAGGGGCAGTTTGGATTATATTGAGAAGAGCCTCTGGCAGAAGGCAGTTGGGGAGGGTAAGAGGTCTGGCATGCCTTCATAGCCTGTAACAGCTAAGGGATGCTGGGAAAACTTGGCAGCCACATGTGCTATGTATGGTAAATAGGCACCTGCCCCATTTGTCCCAGAGTTTGAGATTTAACATGATAAGATGGAACTCTTGATCACGAGGTGCAGGAAGTTAGAGTATCTTCACTGTAAATAACACTTAGTAGTTCAGGAGATTCCCAGAAAACATCTGGGAGAGGAGTGAAACTCTACTCAAGGACATACCCTTCAGGCCTGAAGCCCTGCTTATTGCTAGCGTAGCATCTTAAGGTTAAAATAGAAATAATTGTCTTTATGTTGGTAACTTATAGAACACATGTTAGTTGTGCTGAGATTCTTGATTTTAACCGGCATGAAACTTCAGCTCACCTTAGCCTGGCCTCCCTTGCCACCTCGTGTTTTTGTAATTTCCCATTTTCTTATCTTGCCTTCATTCTGTTCTTTCATTTCATACTGTAAGTTTAGTTATATGTTTCAGTTTCATAACTTCTGTTTGGTTCTTTTATAACTTGTATTTCTTTCATGATTTTCCATTTCGTTTGAAGAGATTTTAGATTTTTTTCAGAAGTATTTTGTGTTGGCTGCTGTGTAACTCTTGTCAGATCATTCTAACATCAGTGTTCCGTCTTTTCTACCAGGGCTGTGCTTTCCTGATTGTGGCTTGATGATGGATGTCTATAGAGTTAATTTTTATGTCAAATTGACCAATATAGGGGCTATCCTGATAGCTGGCAAAATATTTTTTGACGTGTTTGTGTTTCTCTAAGAGATTGGTACTTGACTTAGTAAAGGTGAGTCTTACTCAAGTGTGCTTACACCATGTGTTGAGGGTTCACAAAGAGTAAACTGAGGGAAGAGACTTCTCCATGCTCGAGCTGTGTAACATTGATTCTCTGCCCTTGTACTAGTGCTGCTGCTGCTCACACGTGTGCAGAGAATAAGAGGGTTGTTGGGGGTTGGCTCTTACTTTTTGGCTCAGATCAGAAGTAAATATACTGCCACCTTCCTAGGTCCACAACTTAATAATAGGCATCATTCAGAAATATTGAAAGAGCCAGAGGGTGGTATGGCATAGCTGTTACAATCATAACGACAGAGCAGTTATGCCTATTGCATAAGGACTGTGTGTGTGTGTGTGTGTGTGCGCGCGCGCGCGTGTGTGTGTGTGTGTGTGTGTGTGTGTGTGTGTGTGTGTATGTACATCCCCCCCACCCCTGTCTCCATGGGGGAAAGAAGGGATCTCATTGAGAAGAAGGAGCCAGAAGAGGATGGGGAGAGTAAGGAGTTGTCTTAGTTTCTTTTCTGTTGCTGTATAGATTACTCTGATAAGAGGAACTTATGTTAGCTCACTGTTCAAGCTGCAGTCTGTCATGGAGCTTGAAATCCTTAGTCACATCTATAATCAGAAATAGGGAGGGATGGATGTAAGTGCTCAGCTTGTATTCTCCATTTTATACAGTCCAGGTCCCTTGCTGAAGAAATAGTCCTACCCACAGTCAAGATAAGTCACTTATCAAAACAAGATAATTCCCCACAAGCACGCCCAGTAACCCATCTCCTAGAAAACCTTAGATTTGAACAAGGGGAAAATATGGTCATAGTATATTTTATTCATGTTGTAATTACTAAATACCATTGTATCTGAAAAATCCATTTTTAAATAAAAAATCTTAAAATATCAAAAATACTTTAATCATAGTTGGCAGTTATCATCATGCTAGACAAACTATAAGTGAAGTAAAGCAGTTAGCCCAAGAAAAGTACACAGGACTGTACCAGCTGTCGAGAGCCAGACTTTTGGGAGCACATTAACATAGGAATACTTTTAGTTTATGGGCAGAGAGAACTGGAAGGGTATGCGTATATGGCGTTACATACTGTGGCTCTGAAGTTACGTGTGTATGCTGAACAGCATGTGGATGCAGATCCTTGTCCCCTGCTGCTGAGCCATCTCAGCCCCTTCACCCGGGCTTCTGCTGTTTATATCTCTGAAGTGCCTTTTGACACTCATGGATATAGCTAAGGGACTTACACGTAATAATGACTGGACAACTCATTTGGAATAATCAAGGGTATAGAACACAGAACTGATACAGAACTGTAGTTTTTGCAGGGTGGGGTTCTAAGAGAACCATTTCAAATCTCTGGTCATCCTTCTGTAGGGCAAGGTGAGAATCTCAGCAAGAAAATGCAAACTAGTACTGCCTCATGTGTGGCCATGCTTATACAGTTGGGAACCATCTAGAAAAGAATTCATTCTTTTTATGTTGCTCAAAACTTATTCCAGTAGACACAGGACCATAAGAACATAATTAAAACCTAGAAGTGTATATCACATTTTAACTGTAGGCATATAAATATGAACCTATTATATTTGTATTAGCAGTATGCATCTCATGAACTCTGAGGAAACTAAATATGTTTTATTCATATGTAGTTGTCAGGTCAGCTAATCCTTTATTATTTCTTAGTCCTCATCCCATATCATCCACAGGTTGTGCTTCTGAGTCCACAGGCAGAGAATATACTGTCTTCCTTTATTCCTCCTCTCCGGGGGTACATCCAAACAATAAGCAGAAAGTGACAGATATTTTTATGATCAGTATAAATGAAGTTTACATGGGTTTCCCCATCACCAGATCTAGCAACAATATGCAGACTGCTATTTATTCACCAATATTGATAGATGTATGTATACATGTATATATTTCATTACTGGTATAACTGTGAAAGCTCTCTGAGGCTGGTAATGATATTGCTATAGCAACATGGTTACTAAAATAAACATTTTCCCCTCTACTTCTGTCTTTTAAAAGGTATTCTTTTATCCCTCAAAAATTTAAAATCAACAGTATTTTATATTTTTGTATTTTATATTTGTTTTTATACTTTTTACCTTGGATTTCTTTTATTTAACCTTAATTATTATCACAACAAAAGTAGAATTTTTGTTAGGCTGATTCCTCCAACTTTTATTAGGTTAAATCTAATTTATTCTGAGAACACAGTAGAAGGGAATCAGTGCACGGCGTGAGGTCAGTAGTGTAGGCTCTGCCTTTGCCTAGTCTTAAGATTTGCCTTTTAAGTTTTCTGGGCCTTGATTTCTTCATCTTCAAAATTGTCAAAGAATAGACCGTTTGATAGAGATGGAAGGCAGATTGCTTAATGCTTGGAGAATCCCTCCCCCTTTTCCTTTCTATGTTTTCTTAAGTTTGATAGCATGGTGTCTATGGTAGTATGAATGAGAAATGTCTCCCGTAGGCACAGGTATTTGAACACTTGGTTCCCAGTTGGTGATGCTGTTTAGGGAGGTTTAGGAGCTGTGGCCTTACTGGGGAGCTCTGGTGTTGAGAATTTAAAGCCCCACATGGCTTCCAGTTTACTCACTCTGCTTCAGGCTTGCAGTTGAGGATATAAATGCTCCAATTCATGCTCTGGTGACTACGCCTGCCACTTGTTTCTGTGCCTCTCCACCCTGATGACTGTAAGCCCAAATAAACTATTCCTTGTCTTGGCCATGGTGTTATCACAGCAACTAATATACTCTTTCCACTATTGATAGTATCACTTCCACACCTACTTTCATTATCCAAACGTACAGTGATGTCATGAGGAAAGTTCTGGGTCTAGAAATAGGTAGATATCAGTGTTCATTGGTGAGACTCTGCCAAGGTTCTCACATCATGATGTTGTCACTTACCTAATCAGTGCCTTACANACACACACACACACACACACACACACACACACACACACACATATATATATATATATATATATATATGTAAATGTATATGTAATTCAGGGCATTCTGCATTCCAGTTAGATCATATCTTTGGATATTATATATTATGATATATAATATATGTATACTATAAAACACATATGATTATCTTATAGTATACATATGTATGTATACTATAATATAACATATATATGTTATATATACATACATACATATACATGTGTATACATATGTATATATGTATACACACAACACACACATGTGTATAGCTAGTCACTCCAGGAAAGTTGTAAAACATCTGAGCCTCAGGCATGCACCACACTTCTGTTGTACTTGAGAGGCTGTTCTGCTCTTGCTGTTTCTCTGCACATGGTGTATCCAGCCCCATGTCACATTAGTCTCCCTCCAGCTCACAGTTCTTGTGGGAATTGTGTCTAGGAGGGGACACCTCCTCCCTGGCAGTTACTGATGACTCTAGTCTGGCAAGCAGCGTAGTGTGTTTGAGCCATTACTGGCTGTATTTCCACAGAGAAGATGGTAGGCCTCACTCGTACTTACTTCTCTCTGGCACCTGTTTGTGTCTTCCCACACCGTTCTGCCATGCGTGTGTTCCTGATACTGTTCAGCTTTTCCTCTCACAGAAAGAGTCTGGTCTTTTTTATCCTGACCTTTCATCTGCTGGTGTTTTAGTTACTTTTTCTGTGGCTATGGTAAGATACACAAGCAGCTTTAAGAAGAAAAGTTTATGATTGGCTTGCAGTTTAAGGGTAAAGTCCATGATGGTGGGAGATCCTGGTGGCAGGAACTTAAAGCACTGGTCACTTTACCTGCAGCCAGGAAGCAGAGGATGAAGAATGCTTGTGTGCAGTCTAGGACCCAAGCTCAGTGGATGTTTTACCCACATTGAGGGTGGGTCTTCCCACCTCAATTAACCTAACTCAAATATTTTTCTCCAAGGCGATTCTAGATCCTGTCAAGTGAAAATCTGTAGAGGAGTTTTAGTTCAGCATCATGGCTGCTCTGGCAAGGTATCACATCCAAAGATATGATCTAGCTGGGATGCAGACATGCCCTGGATCATAGTGTGATCTAGCTGGAATGCAGACATGCCCTGGATCATAGTGTGATCTAGCTGGGATGCAGACATGCCCTGGATCA
>NC_034593.1:58003949-58027000 GCF_900095145.1 Mus pahari
TGGAATGCAGACATGCCCTGGATCATAGTGTGATCTGGTTGGAATGCAGACATGCCATTAGTACATACCTTTCATTCTTTTTTGTTTTTTTCGAGAAAGGGTTTCTCTGTATAGCCCTGGCTGTCCTGGAATTCACTTTGTAGACCAGGCTGGCCTCGAACTCAGAAATCCGCCTGCCTCTGCCTCTTGAGTGCTGGGATTAAAGGCGTGTGAACCACGCCCAGCTCATACCTTTAATTCTTAACAATGAAATTTGTAGAAGGAAGCAGCCATGTTTAAAATGTGTAGTTGAGGGGCAGAAAAAGTAACAAATCAGGGAAAGACTTGACAGAATGTATCAGAGATAGGATATGCCCAACTCATAGAAGACAGGAAAAAGAGGCTACTTAAGAACAGAGAGAGACACTAGTTTTCTTCAATATGTTTGCAAGCTGTATGGTTTATTATTATATTTTTGAACTGTCATTCTTTAGTTTGAGTCATCTTCAAATTAATTTTATGCATATCTTGTCAATCTCCTGAACCCTGCTTGATGTTTAAGGATCTCTCTGTTGAGCCAATTGTCAGAATAATAGATTGTTTATGAATTTTTATGTTTGGCATCAATAAAATTTTCAAAATATATTAAAAAAAGAACACAGAGGGAGAGAGTAAGAAGGAGGGAGAGGGAGAAGAAGGAGGGGGGAGAGGGAGGAAAGGGAGAGAGAGAGGGAGAGAAAGGTTGTGTGTGTGTGTGTGTGTGTGTGTGTGTGTGTGTGTGTGACAGTTTTACCAGGACAGTTTTACAGAGACAGGTTGTAGAGAGAACAAGCTAGACACAGGTGAAGAGAGAAGGAGCCAGAATGCGAAGGAGCCAGAAGATTAGAATATATTGCCAAAGTTAATATGAGGCCAAGCAGAGCAGTTCAGTGAGAAGCCAAGAGAAGCCAATTGAATCAGTCAGGTTGGAAGACTAGATTGTTTGGAGGCTAGAAGCTTCCAAGCCCAGGCCTAGGGATAGTTCGAACAGAGAAGGCAATGCTCTGGGCTCAGCCTAAGCCCTGTATTTGCACAGCTTGGGAATAGCTGTCATCTCATCACTTCATCTGAGGAGATAAAAGCAGCAATCAATATAAAGCATCAAAACTGGGTCACATAAAGACAGCTTGTTATCTGCCCTCTTAGCCAGTAGTGGTATTTCCTGGTTTTCATCTTCTTAATGTCTTGAATCTGTATATTTGCTTCCTAGTCATGATCTGTTTGGACATCTGCAAGCCTTCTTGGATGACTTGGTGCCCCTGTCCAAACCAGTTTTTACTTGGCAATCTAGAGACTGAGTACGGTGTACCTGGGCAATCTAGAGACTGAGTACAGTGTACCTGGGCACTGCTTTTTGCTGCTGTACCTGCTGCATGTATACATCTTCTGTAGACTAAACACAACTATTCTCCATTTCCAGGGCTTGGCTGAGGTAACAGATCCTCAAGAAGACATTTGCCAATTCTGGTGTTTCCCGTGACTTCTTTTGTTGTCCCTTTATGGTGGCCTTTAGCTGTACTTGTTCAGTGTTTGCATTTATGGTTGCAATGTAAGAAAGCAGTTTTATTCTTTATCTTTAGCATGGTGCCTAACATCTAGTAACATTCAGAGAACATTCAGTCCATTCACTTATGTATGAACAGGTATGAAAGCATGTGATGGCTTTCTGTGGGATTCTCTATTGTCTGTTTTTTTTGTGGGCAGCAGAACAGAACCTTCCTTGTGCATCATATAAAGTCTGCATTCTTCCCATCTTGCTTTGAAATTAACAATGACTTTCTGTAAAGATCTGACATGATATGTAAGTTAAAGTCTTGGATTTCCACAAAAAAATTTCACCATCCTTATCCTTCCTATCACATGTCAAGATGAGGAATATCAACCTTGCAATGGTGAGGTTACTGTAATGATGACAGTGGTCTTCTAATAGAAGAACCTTAGTGTCTAACATCATATCTGTCTGCAAACAGCCCTGAAATGCCTCCCCCTTGAGGCATAAGTAATGTAATATAGTTACTTTATGTGTAATCAAACTGTT
The DNA here is from genome assembly GCF_900095145.1 of Mus pahari. NCBI lineage: Eukaryota > Metazoa > Chordata > Mammalia > Rodentia > Muridae > Mus > Mus pahari. The sequence continues at coordinate 58,006,006 of NC_034593.1, forward strand.
TTCAGATATACACACTAACTACCTACATGGCTTTTTTTTATCTAGTATGTGATATTTTGTGATCATTGATTGGTAATTCCTGGATTAATGAATAGATAGATTGAGAGGTGAGTAGACACATAAAGGCACTGTACTGTAAACTGTTGGAGAAGAGGCTGCACATTATAGAAATGGGTAGCTGCATTCAAGCCATGTTTTGTAAACTGTTGGAGAAGAGATCATACATTATAGGTTTTTGTTCTTCCTTTTGAGACCTAACTTAATCAATTGGAGCATTGACCTTTTATAGGGCAGCTACCTGTTACGTGTTTGCTTATTCACTCTTTTCTATTTTTGGAGACATGATCTCACTGTTTAGCTCAGACTGGCCTTGAACTTGTCATAATCTTTCTGCCTCCACCTCTTCAGGACTGGAATTAAAGCATAAGCCACTGTCTTCAAGAATTAATGATTATTAGTGATGATGTTAACTGAGATATGAGAAGGTTATTTTCATTAAGGAGGTCTATAAACTCTAGGTTTATTTTGTATTTGAAAAATGAAATCCCATAAAAGGGTAGGCTTTGGATTCTCATAGTTTAAAGATTCATGGGCTGGTGAGATGGCTCAGTGGGAAAGAGCACCCGACTGCTCTTCCGAAGTTCCTGAGTTCAAATCCCAGCAACCACATGGTGGCTCACAACCATCCGTAACGAGATCTGACTCCCTCTTCTGGAGTGTCTGAAGGCATCTGCAGTGTACTTACATATAATAAATAAATCTTTAAAAAAAAAAGATTCATATACATTTGAATCAATGTGTGTTATATCCTTTAAAAAGAGAAAATTATTTGTTTATATTGTATGTGTATGCATGAGTGCCTTCATTATGCATGTGCCTAGGGCTTTCTGAGGTGAGAGGAAGACGTCAACTCTCTGGGAGGTGGGGTTACTGTGGAGTGAGCTGCCTGCTTGGTATGCTGGGAACTGAACCCAGGTTTTCTTCGAGAATAGCAAGTGCTCATAAGAGCTGACCTGTCTCTCCAGACCCCTGATAAATCCTTAAAAACTCAGAAAACCAAGTATCTTTTAAAAAGAATCAAGGATATCTATTAGCAAATGTCCTTCCTAGTGATATTTAGTCAGAATTTTTTTTTTCTTTCCCTAGACAGGGTTTCTCTGTGTAGCCCTGGCTGTCCTGGAACTCACTCTATAGACCAGGCTGGCCTCGAACTTAGAAATCCGCCTGCCTCTGCCTCCCAAATGCTGGGATTAAAGGCGTGTGCCACCACGCACGGCTAGTCAGAAGTTTTTAAATGAAAGCATACCAAGTGTAGACTCTGCAAGATAACTCACTGTAAGTGAAATGACCCAGGCTTATACCAAGTGTAGACTCTGCAAGATAACTCACTGTAAGTGAGATGACCCAGGCTTATAGTTCAACTTGCAAGGTTTTGAGAGAAAATGCAGGTTCTACTGATAATGATTTGACCAATAGGCTTAACCTGGAACTGTATTGATAGAACTAGCTTTAAGAAAATAACCAATTTCTCTATATAAAAAGTATAATTCTGACATAAGTTTTACTTAATATGAGGAGACCATTCTTGTTTAGTATTTTTACAGAGCATTTTTGTTATTTATTTTTCCCCCTAACCAAAATAAACTACCCATTTCATTCTTTTCTTGTGGTTATTTATACACTTCTAGAGCTGTCTTCTACATGATGTTATGTCTGGTTTTTGCCACACATAGTGATGTCCTTTTTGATCTTCTATAGCACTTAACAATTGAAAACAGCTGAGTAGTTGAGTGTGTACTATTTTGTCTTTCTATTGTAATAAAACCCATGACCAAAAGCAATTCGGGGAGGAAAGAGTTTAAGTGGCTTACATATCCATTGAAATAATCCAAGATAGGGACTCAAGGCAGGAACCTGGAGTGGGGAGCTGAAGCAGAAACCATGGAGAAAAACTGCATACTCCTTTGCTCCCTATGGTTTTCTTGGCTTGTGTTGTTGTATTATTCAGGACCATCTGCTCAGGGAGGACACCACCCACAGTGGGCGGGGCACTCACATCAATCATTAATCTAGAAAATTCCCTACAGACTTGCCTACTTATGGAGGAATTTTTTTTTCAGTTAAGTTTTCTTCTTTCCATGTATGTCTGAGGTTTGTGTCATGTTGATAATAAATGATCAGTAAGTTGGTATTTGTTAAATCTTTTTTTTTTAATTTGTCAGAATTTCTAAGAATGAAACTGAGGCTTTATCTTTCCTTGTGTTATCTACAGGGCGTAGCTCAGTAGTGTGCACATGATATTTACCAGTTGTCCCATGCTTTGTATCAAATTATAGTTATAGGATTAAAACACAAAATGAATCATGAAGCCAGGATTTTCACACTGCATTTCACTGTTCCTTTATACCACTATGCATAACTTAGAAATGTTTATACATCTCCTGGAAGGGACTCAAGCTTATGAATTATATTCTATACTTTAAATGATTTCTATGTCAAGAAAGAAGAAATGGAAGCAATATGTCTCTTGCTGTCACCCGTGTTTTCTATTAACACTAAATGCATGTATGCCTACAGATGACTCTCTGCTGTGAATTATATCATTTGCATGGGTTTTAACATGTCTCCTGGCTCTTCAGATTCTGTCTCAGCGTGCAGCCTTACTTATGATGGATCCTGTCATATTTGTATTCAGTGAATGCTTAGAGAACTGTCTAAGGTGTTTGTGGAAGGTGTTTCCTGCTTTGATTCTTTGTGGATCCAGGTGAATGCCAATGACATTGGGGAATGTCACTGCACTATAATTCAAGGTTGAATCATAATATTTTCCTGGAATTTATATTCCATTTTTCTATGAATGGGCATGCACTTTGTCACCTGTATGTGACTGCTCCTCAGTTTTATCATTGTCTGTCCTCTGAGGAGGAGGCATGTATTTTACCTGCTGCCAGCCGGGAGTCACCCTGTGATGAGTGTTTGACTTTGGAAAGGATCAAAGAAGAAGCACAGAGAATGGGAACATTGAAAATTATTTATTGATACTTCACTAGCATAAATCATTGTAAGATATGACAAGAAGGCATGAAGAAGGGAAATGCATATTTAAATACAGGATTAGCCCTTATTTCATCAAGAGCAAAAAAGCAAACACAATTTCACTTTGTCATGAATATATATTTTTGTTTTATCTATACTTATATGGGTAACCTTAAAACTTAAGAACTTTGTTTTTTTTTTTAAAGACTTGTATTGTACATGAGATAAAAGTTAATAAAAGTCACATTTATTTTCATAGAGAATCTTTCTTTTAGGTGGGCTTTCTTTTCTTTTTCTGTCTACAGTTTATTTATTTATTCCATACGTCAAATTTTGCTCATGTTTTACAGTTCCCCAGTTGCTACCCCCACATACTATCCCACCTCTTTACCCACCTAACTGTATGTTCTGTTTATCTGTCTTTTAACAAACAAAAACAAAAAACACTCACACAAACCCTCCATAAAACGAAAATGGAAATCAAAGTAAGCAAGGAAAAGACTAGTAGGACAAAAAAAAAACAAAAACAAAAAATCCTAAACAAAGCAAAATGAGACAAAAAGCCTAAAAAATTACCATTGAGTCTGTTTTGTCCTGGGCAGCTGCTCCTCTGCCTAGGGCCTGCCCTGAAGCGTGGCTGATAGCCTAGAGACACTGCACTGGAGAATACACGTTCCCTTTGCCAGCAGACAATGAATCGCGGGTACCTTCTGGGTTGGGGTCGGAGCCTGGGCTCCCTTTCTTCTCACAGTGCTGTCAGATTGGAACCTGGGCATGGCTTGTGCATGCTGCCATCATCTCCATGAGGTCATACGTGCATCAGGCCTGTTGTGTCTGGGAGACAGTTTCCTTGGAGTCACCCAGCACCTCTGGCTCTTATAATCTTTCCATCTCCTCGCCCCATAAATCCCTGAGTGGGGTGGGATTTGATGAAGATTCCATTTAAGACTGAGTGCCTCAAAGCCTCTTTCCATACATTCCCCAGCTGTGGGTCTGTGTGTTAATTCCTATTTACTACAAGAAGAAGCCTCTGGGATGAGGGCTGAGCAAGGCATTGACTTACATGTATAGCAGTATGTCATTAGTCATTTTATTGTTCTGTTCCTTCAGCAGAATGATTGAATTATGTTTTCTTTTAGGCCTATGACCTATCCAGTGTCAGGTTCTTGGTCACTTTAGCAGTGTCAGGTATGGATTCTGTCTCATCGAGTGGGTTAAATCCAATTAGAAAGTGGTTGGTTACTCCCATAACACTTGTGTACTATTGTATCAGTTAGATTTTCAGGTAAGTCACTGTTGTAGGTTGCAAGGTTTAGATGGGAGATACTGGTAGTTACTTTTTGCTTCTGGTAGTGTGCAGAACAGCTGCTAGTACCATGAATGCTAGTCTGTAGAGGTAAAGCTTCTAGACAGACACCAGCTCTATTTTTCTGTGTTTATTAACATGTTAAGGCTTGTCTTCTGGAATAGGACCAGCAATAGGCACCACGACATGCAGTATTTGTCTTTTAGGTTCTGGGTTGTCTTACTCACTGGTTTTGTGTGTCGACTTGACACAAGCTGGAGTTATCACAGAGAAAGGAGCTTCAGTTGAGGAAATGACTCCATGAGATCCAGATATAAGGAATTTTCTCAATTAGTGACCAAGGGTGGGAGGAAAGAGGATTGTGTTGAATTCGTAGATTATTTTTGGTAGGATGGCTATATTCACAATATTAGTCAGTCCTACTGACCCATGAGCATGGGAGATCTTTTCATCTTCTGTTACCTTCAATTTCTTTATTCAATGTGATGTCTTAAAGTTTTTATTATGTCTTTTACTTTCTTGGTTAGAGTTATCCCTAGTTTTTTTTTTTTTTTTTTTTTTGAGGCTATTGTGAAAGATGATGTTTCTCTAATTTCTTTCTTAGTCTGTCTGTTGTTTGTAGGAAAGCTGTTGATTTTAGTGTGTTAATATGTACCACACTATTTTCTTTGCTGGAAGTGTTTTTCAGCTGTAGCAAATTCTTAGTGCTGCTTTCAGGGTTATTTATGTACAAAATCCTATCATCTGAAAATAAAGGTAACTGCTTCTTGGAATATCTCCTTCTGTCCTTTCATATTGAGTTGATTCCTATCCTTGATGGTGAGGTATGTTTCTTGGATGAAATAGAAAGGTGGATCCTACTTTCTAATCTAGTCTATTAGTCTGTGTCTGCTTATTGGATAATGAGACCATCTATATAGTAAGAGTTATAAATAAGCAGTATTTATTGATGCTTGTTATTTTGTTGTTATGGTGTAGGTTTTTATCCCCCTTCTTTTCATTCGATGGTGTGGGTTTATTTTTTCATTGTGTCTTGGGTGTGGATAACTGCCTCAGATTGAAGCTTTCTTTTAATGCCTTCTGTAAAACTGGTTTAACAAAAATTGTTTAAATTTGTTTTATTGTAGAATGTTTTTCTTTGTCTGTTGTTTGTGATTGATAGTTTTGCTGGGTATAGTAGTCTGGCCTGGTATCTATGTTTATAGAATCTGTTCAAGTGTTTTTTGGCTTTCAAAAACCTCCATTAAAAAGTTAGGTGTTACTGGGCATGGTGGTGCACGCCTTTAATCCCAGCACTCAGGAGGCAGAGGCAGGCGGATTTCTGAGTTCGAGGCCAGCCTGGCCTACAAAGTGAATTCCAGGACAGCCAGGGCTGTACAGAGAAACCCTGTCTCGAAAACAAAACAAAACAAAACAAAACCAACCAACCAACCAACAAAAAGTTAGGTGTAATTCTAATGCAGCAGTTCTCTTCCTTCCTGATGCTGTGACCTCTTAATACAGTTCCTCATGCTATGGTTACTATTTTTATTCCTACTTCATAACTGTATTTTTGCTACTGTTAGGAATATCTGTGTTTTCTGATGGTCTTTTGAGGGTTGTGATTCAGATGTTGAGAAGTGCTGTTCTAGTGAGTCTGCCTTTATGTTACTTTGTCTTTTTCCCCTGTGGCTTTTAATATTCTATCTTTGTCTGTATGTTCAGAGTTTTGATTATTATGCATCATGGGGAATATCTTCTCTGTTCTACTCTTTTTGAAGTTTTTTATGCTTCTTGTAGTTTGATAGGCACTTCTCATTTAGATTGGGGAATTTTTCTTCTATGATTTTGTTAAAAATATTTTTGTGCCTTTGACCTGGTGTCTTCTCTTTCCTCTATTCCAATTATTTGTAAATTTGGTCTTTTCACATTTTCCTGGATTTCTTTGTACCTGGAGTTTTTTTGTTTTTGTTTTTGTTTTGGATAGACTTATCCATTTCTTCTACCTTGTCTTTAAAAAATATTTTTAATACATACTATATTAGTATAATAGTTTTCCTTTTATGTAATGTGACTTTATATTTAGAAATACACTTATAAACACTGCCAACTTTTTTAGGTGTTTGTGTAACCATTAGAATGGTGTTTTGAATTCTTAATCCTCCACTGAAAAATATTTTGGGTAATTAATATATTCTAAATAATATTTTAGGGGGAGGGAGAGGGGAGAAGGGGAAAGGGGAAGAGGGGGAGAGAAGCTGGCAGATGGCCTGCTGTGGGATTTTGAAACCTTACAACCCACTCCCAGCAATATACTTTCTCCAACAAGAACACGTGCTTTCTGACATGATACTGTTAATTTAATCAAGTAGAAATCAAAGTGTAATGCCAGCAAGGTTCTGCTGAAGGGACCCTGATATAGTGGCCTCTTGTGAGGCTATGCCAGTGCCTGGCAAACACAGAAGTGGATGCTCACAGTCAGCTATTGGATGGAACACAGGGTCCCCAATGGAGGAGCTAGAGAAAGTACCCAAGGAGCTGAAGGGGGCTGCAACCCTGTAGGTGGTACAACAATATGAACTAACCAGTATCCCCTGAGCTTGTGTCTCTAGCTGCATATGTAGCAGAAGATGGCCTAATCGGCCATCATTGGGAAGAGAGGTCCCTTGGTCTTGCAAACTTTATCTGACCCACCACAGGGGAAGGCCAGGGCCAAGAAGTGGGAGTGGGTGGGTAGGGGAGCAGGGTAGGGAGGAGGGTATAGGGAACTTTCAGGATAGCATTTGAAATGTAAATAAAATATCTAATAAAAAAAACATAAAAAAAGAAATCAAAGTGCAGGCTATAAAATGATATGCAGGACAGTAACACAAGGCTCAAAATCAGAGCAAATTGTAGCCCAACGGTACAATTGGAGCAGGATAAAGGCATGCTGGTTGCACTCAAAGCCTGCTTTAGTCTTTCCCAGACTGAGTAGCCTTGTACGTTACCTCACTAACTTACCTTTCTGTCTCCTCCTGCATCTGTCAGGTGGAGCCGATAATGACAGCAGAAATATTCTCTGTATCTGAGTCAGACTATTGCAGTGTTTAAATATAGCAATTTGTGTAATTCATTAAGCATAGTGTGCAGCACTTAGAAATGTTCAATAGTTGTATTTTTGTTATTTAATATTATTATAAATGTTTTTTTTAGTCGTAGAGAATTGATTTGAAATATTTTGTTTGTAGAAGCTGGAGTTGTAGCTCAGTGGATAAAGTGCCAACATGCACAACGCTCTAGCGTTGTTACCTAGTGCTACATGAAAGTGGACATGTGCCACTGAAATGTCTTCTAAGGGGAAGAAGGAAGCAATGTCTATTTCTTCTCTTATGATTACAACAACAACAACAACAACAACCAAAACCGGAGGCTTGACACTGCCCAAGTTCACTCTGGGGAAACAATGAGGATTGATTGATTGACTGATTGATTGATTGATTGATTGATTTGGCTTCCTTACCAGTAGGTGAGGTGTGTGGGTGCCCTTCCCTGCAGCAGGCTTCCCTGGGAAGCCTTTACCCTGCAGTGAAGAGGGCTTCCACATAGCTGCAGAGTGGAGCCTCCTCCCCTAGGCTTCCCTACTTTTAGGCCCTCCCCAAGGCCACATGCAGTTAAGGTAGAATTGGGTACAACAGGTGCTAGGGAGTAGCCCGATGCTCAGCTGATAGTCTTGTGATCCTCCTCACTTCTCCATCAGGGTGTGTAAACAATCACTGGGGCAACTGGGACATCCCTTTATAAGGGGGATAAGGGGGCCCTGCTTTCCTGGGAGAACCATCCCGACAGCACAGAAGCACACAACTGCTATCCCGACATTCGGGCAATGGAATAGGAAGTTTGGACAGTTCAAAATCATCTTTACCTGCATTGTAAGCTCGGTCTGGGCTACCTGAGACCTTTTTTCAAATAATCTGAAAAGATGGAAAGTAAAGAAAAATAGTCATTTCTAGTCACTTATGTATGAGCGAGGAAGTATCAGCAAGCATATCAAGCACATGTGGAACTAACTTATTTATTTAAATGCCAAAATAAAGGCAATGATGTTTGAAAAGTCACAGCACAGTCGACTCCTTCAGTACTGCATAACCTTTCATCTCGGTTGCTTCCCAAATCTGTCAATATCAGTATTTGACTGAATGATAGGATATTGTATAAATCAGATGTAGTTTAAGTCCATACAATTCATAAAATCCAGACAATGAAGTACTATGTGATTTAATACTTAAAGGATTTTCTTTACTAAGCCCCTAAATCTAATGTTATTTCTAACATAATTTACATAATTTTTCTGAAGTGGATAAACAGAAATGGTTTTGATATTTCTGTCATTAAACCATGCACACAACTTCAGTCTGTCTTTGGTTCTGTTGTCTATAATTCCCCATTAGTAAATTTGCATTAAGACACATTGCCTTGCATTTATCAGCAAGTTCCGATGTCTCTCCGTACTGCTGGTTGAGAATGGTCCAATCTGTCTGCTTTCCTTCGATAGAAGGTAGAAGAGAGAAGAGCCAGTGACTTTGCAGACAGTTTTCCAAAACCATGTTTCTATATAACAAATTGGTCTAAAGGACTTGTGGGAAAGTAGTTGAGCATCCTTTTGTGTTTGTGTATACCATGCTATTTCAGCAAGATTGTGATTTTGGAAGATATAACCCAGGATTACTTAAGGGTGAGAATAAAGTATATATGTTTGTCTTTGGGGCAACATGATTCCATATTAAATAAATAAATATTGTAGTACAGGCCCAGTGCTATCTAGTTTCTCAGAGTAGAAAAACTGGATGATTTATTATTACTCCTTTTTAATCTGGACAAGAGAAGGAAAGACTTAAAGAGCTTTTAAGAGAGAGTTGTGAAGAATTGTTTAGGTATTGGCAGATACCATTCCTGAGAGTCCTGGCCATCATTCTAAGAAAACAGTTAGGGGCTGGAGGGAACTCAGCAGTTAAAGAGTGCTGGCTGCTCTTCCAGAGGTCCTGAGTTCAATTCCCAGAAACCACATGGTGGCCCACAACCATCTGTAATGGGATCTGCTGTTCTATTCTGGCACGCACCATATATGCACACAGAATACTCACGCATAAAACAGTTAAACCAATGAGGAATTTTTGACACTTCCCCAAATTCAAGTGGAGCATAGCTGGAATTATACACATCAGTTGCCTGAGGACAGGTCCCAAGATAAAAGTTTTTGTCTTTCTAGTATTAGTCCATAGTTCATAGAGCTACAGTCTTCTTCCTTCCCTTGAGGAGTTGATACAACTACCTTTAACTCCTCTGCACCCAGGAAGGTCTGTCACTCTCTGTTGGCCTCTACAGGTGCTGGACATGCACAAGACACACACACATTTTAGGTGATCTGAATGGATGGATGGATGGATGGATGAATACATTTTGGAAGGAATGAATTGGTATTCTGAAATGAACAAGGACCACTGAACTCAGGATTGGTTTTAGCAAGCAGGAGAAAGGAATAGAAGGAGGGAGGCTGAGGACAGGGGTCTGTAAGAAGCGTTACATGGAGGGTAGAAAGTAGTTTTCAGTCAGTGAGAACATAAGTGAAGTCCACTGTTACGGAAAGTTTTTTTTTCTTATAGTTTCAGGAATGAAACCAAGGGCTTTATGTGTGCTAGGCAAGAATTCTGCCCCTGAGCTACATTGCCATGCCAGAAGATTTTGAATAAGAATATTCACTAGGGATGAATGAATAAATGAGAGATATTGAATATGACACAAATATTCTTGGGCTTATAACTGGAAGTTTATTTCTTGTCGAAATATCTTTCAAAAATGAAGACCTGATTCCTTGATTAGTCATCCGGGGGTCTCAAGGCACTGAGGAAGCAATGCAAGTCATAACTGACAAACATAGTCTCATTTTCACGAGCTTCTTGTCACTGTCCGTGAACCACTGAAAGCCCCATGCTTCAGCCACTGCTGCTCTGGAGTCACTCACTTGTTATGCAGCCTCTTCCTTCTCTCTGACTCTGAACTTGGTCTTGACCACTCTGTGCCCTTGACTGAGTCCTCTGTACTCAAACAGAACTGTTTACACTCGATATTAGCACTCACCTTAGTACTGGCCAGTCATCCAGCCAGTCTTCTGTACTGAAGAGGTACTGTACTTTGTTGATGAATGGGCAGGTGCTTGACTCACCTGAGATTGAGAAGAAAAAACTATGCTTAGGATTTAGTGTACCTTGGTAATCAGACCTATTACTGATGACTTCCTGTTTGAAATGAAGAAGCTATCCAGAAACTTCCAAGCAGCATTTCTTAACTGGCTTGTATTTCTCAATAGAGCTCTTTGTGGAATAATGGAGCCTTGTAAGGCCTGGATATGTAGGAGACTGTATTCTTGAGAGGCTCTGGAATTCTAATTATACCTTGGGCTGTCAAAGGAGCTTTCACTTTGATATCCTTGAGGGTAGAAATATAAAAAAGTAATGACATAGTCTCTGTCTTTAAACTGAGGAGACCTTTCTGGGTGGGATTCTGTACTAATGGCTCTTGAAGTGTACCACCTGAGCTTTTTGGCCGATATCTGAAGGTCAGATGACTCATAACTCTGTGAAGTTGACAGTGTTATGATTAAGGGTATGAGGAAACCCAGCTCCTTAGCTCTTGATGTTTCTTCTGACTTGATGTTACTGATTTCTTGTGAGAAAATAGCATGAAACGTTAACAAGACAGTATCAACAGAGTTTTAGGTATAGGTTTGTCAGTTTCCTCTCAGGGAGACAGAAACCATAGTTGGTTTAGGGGTAGTGAACATTCCCCAAATCTTCCAAGTTGGGATACATTGGCCTTCTCAGGGAGTCTTCCACACCCAACACAGTGGGCCAAGGGTACACTTAAAGGTGGATGTGAAGGATCAGGAGCTAGAGAGCAAGAATGTTTGAAAGGCCATGCCCAAGACTGCCTCCTGAGACTGTAGGAAAAGGAAATCGTTGATGGAGCAGACTGTATCATGGGCTGAAGACCCCACCTGAGTCTATGGCTTATGTACACAGACAGAAGCCTCTATAGGGCTCAGTAAGAGTCATCTCTGCTCTTAAGAACAGCAGGGATTCATTCACCTTTTCTCCTTTCTTTATATTACCTTGATGTGATTAACATCTTAAGTAAAAAACAGTTATATAGAACTCTTATAAAATTAATGATAGAAGAAAGCATTTCATTTTAACATGTTTCCAAAAAGATTCCCAAGATTATCATTTGAGAAACGTGTTCTCTGGTTTAATCTTGCCTGGAAAATATTCTGTCTACACCCTCCTCAAGAGTGGCAGTGTTAGTGGGGCCTGCAGGGCATGAAGGCTGTGCTCCTTAATGGATTAGTACACAAGAGAACACCATACCACCATTCGAGAACAAGGCCATGTATGGACCAGAAGCAGGTTTCCACTAGACAGTAATCCTGCTGACACCTTCACCCTGGACTTCCCAACCTCAAAGCAGTCTCTGTTGCTCAGAAGCCACTCTGTCCTGTAGTGTAGGCAGTTAGAACACATATTAATAGTAAAAGTTACGGAAGCACTACAGTAAAGCAGCCCACTAGTTCCAGTTGTAGAGGTGAGAAGCCATTTCTGGCCAGTCGGGCAGCACTAAGATGAGAGTAAAATGTTAGTAAAGCACCTTTTAATGTCAAAGCGGAGGAGAACCCTCTTACAGAGGCAAGAAGGAAACCAAGGAGTGAAGCTGAGCTTCCTCAGCAGGCTTTAGTGAAAGAACACCAGTAAAGCCTTTCCGTGAGCTTTCACACACCTAAGGCAGCATCTGCGGCTGCTGTATGTCTACTCCTCTTGTGCTGAGGGGAGGGAGACAGTGAAGGCCTCTTGTCAGTTGTGAGCTGGAAGTTGCTGTTAATAGGGTAGATATCAGCTAATCCCAGACAAGAAATGACTGCATTTAGGACAGTCATAGTTTTTTGCTGCATTCAAACTTTTGTATCTTTGTAACTGTTGGGATAAACTGAATTTTTTTCTCTATGATGTTAACCATTCTTCACCTATGACTTTTTCTGTGTCTTTCTATATAGTTTTTGATATGCAAAATAAATAGAGTTAATTTATCTTAAAGAACTTCTCAAATGAAATGAATGGTAGGCAGGTTTACTTTTTTTGTTTTGTTTTGTTTTGTTTTTTGTTTTTTCGAGTCAGGGTTTCTCTGTGTAGCCCTGGCTGTCCTGGAACTCACTTTGTAGACCAGGCTGGCCTCAAACTCAGAAATCCGCCTGCCTCTGACTCCCAAGTGCTGGGATTAAAGGTGTGCACCACCACGCCCGGCTGTAGGTTTACTTTTTTAATTTCCACAGAAACAGCATTTTAACTGGTCTTTATATGAATTACTAAAACATGTAAAATCTGACCAAATTCTAGAATTAGGTGTGGTGGTAAACTATTGCATGGAGTCAAGTATGGGCCTTGAATAAGGCAACTGTTTTGTGAGATTAAGGTTGTTGGGAGGATTCACTGTTTATCAAGTTTATTTTTAAAGAGTTGAATTTAATTTACTTATTGTGGCCATGGTGCATGTGTAGGAGACAGAGGACAACTTTGTCGAGTTGGTTCTCTCTTTCCAGCTTCACGTGGGTTCCAGAAACTCAACTCAGCTTATTAGGCTGACATTCTCAGGTGGCAGGTACTTTACCTTCTAAGCCATGTCACCATCCTAAATTACTTGGTTTGTAAAGATAGAGAATCTAGATTCTTTTTTTTTTATAACAGTAACTTTTCTTCTGATCACATTTTATTTTTTGTAATTAATGAATATCAATTGTGCATTTTTTAAGATCTATTTTTTTTAAAATTGTGTGTATGGATGTTTTGCCTTATATACATCATGTTTATGTAGTGGCTGGAGAGCCAAAAGAGGACATCAGCTCCCCTCGAGTTATAGCCAGTTGTGAGTGACCATGTGGGTGCTGGGAATTGAACCCAGGTCCTTTGGAAGAGCAGCCACTGCTCTTAACCACTGAGCCATCTCTGCAGTCCCCAGTTGTGCCCATTAATGGGTTTTACTAGCATTTTTATATGCACATATCTTAGAAAACCTGGGTCTTTATGCAAAACATCTTAAGGTTTAAATCTTGGTGTTTATTTCTTAAAAAAAAAAAATCTACTCTGCAAATCAAGTAAAACATGTTCAAGGACCAGTTTGTGACTTTTTTTGTAAGTCTTCATGTAGCATGACCCAGGTAAGTTTCATAGCGGCCCATCTCTGGGTCCTGTCTATCACAGTGAGGGTACTGGTGTTGCTAACTGGCTGCTCACCAGCAACTTTTCTGAAAATTCCTCGGTATCCACCTCATTTGAGATTATGATGCCATTGTTTGATGATCTAGAGACAGCATTGCCTTTCATATGGCATTGGCAGCAGGCATGAAGCATTGCTGCAGGGTCTGAGTTAGACAATGTTCAGTTAAATTGCGATGACAGGAAGGTTGGCAGCATAAGGTGGCCTCTCGGCTGCCTGTAGGAGCTCTCCATCCGAACATCATTGCATGATTTCTCAATCTATAGCTGAATGCTTTCCTTAGAGTTTGGCAAGTGATAATTTGAACTTTGAATAAATATTTTCTCTTCCTTATTCTTATTTTTGAAGGTGAAATGAAGAATATGTAAATATTTTGTTGAATTATCCTTTGGGTATTGTTGGGTGGCATTTTAAAATGTCATTACAGTACTACTCCAAACCTGAATCATCTTTGATTTAGAAGTAAATATACAGACTCAGATTTTTCCTTTATTATGTTTTAAGAAGAAAATAAAAGTATTTCTAGCAACTTTTCTTTTCCTGTGCTATGCCTGAATAATGACATTTCTTCTTTTCTCTCCTCGGTCTTCCTTGACTGCTTGAACAGACTGTATGTTACAAGCAGACCCTTGTAACCAGGAAGGTGTTTAGATCTTCCCAGCAGTACAAAGGCACAGTGCACATGCCTCTTTCTACCTTCTTCACCAGAATCATCACTCTGTAAGGTGGCCGTCTTCCTCTTTGTTCTCTTTTCTACCTAACCAGAACCTGCTTGTTTTTAAAGCCATCATTTCTTGGTGTGGCACTGTACTCACAATGGCATGTCATGCATATCTTTTGTTTGAAACATTTGCCTTTTTCTACCTACCACATTAAAATTTTATCAGAAGGTAAGGATACAGACTGGAAGCTGCCACATACTCTCTTTTCCATTTATTGGACCAGTTATTACTGCTTCAAATAAAAAGGCAGGGGAAAGAAATCACACATTTTAACAGTTCTTTGAATACTATACAGATAATTACCTGCATGTTTCTAGAAACTCATGCATCCTTATATTGAGACCATTCAAGGAAAAGAATACATGTTATTTGGGTTTATTAGCAATTGGCTTATCATATTCTATAGCCACACATTCATTTGTTTTCCATAATGTGTGCTATAGTTTGACTGTACCCACCAACATAATCATTGAAACTAAATCCTCCTCCAAGGCATTAGCAGGTGAGACCTTTTAGGAAGTAGCCCTGAGCACTCTGCCCTTATAAGGAAATGAGCCCAATGGAGGATTATTTGGAGAGTGTGTCTGTTACAAATGCCAAGTGTAACTTCTCTTTCCAGGTGATGTCCTGTGACACTTCAGGGACTTTGTAGTGTTCCTACCAGCAGGAACACCCTCACCAGATCTGATTTCTTTACCTTGAAACTCTCAGCCCCTCAATACCATGAGCTGAGTAAACCTTTATTTTTTATAAATCACACAGTCAGTGGGATTCTCAGAAAGTGCGCTAAGATACGAAATTGTTGTCAAGAGCAAATGAGCAGAGACTGGAAGAATTTAGAAGAGCACAGAACTGAATGACCTAAATGCCATGAACAGACAGAACATTTAGGTCGACTCTGATGAGGGGTAAGATGACAGACAACTAGGGAAGACTTGTAAAGTTTTAGATGGTTCTTGGTTGTGATCATCAGAATGCTGTAAATGTGGAAATGAGGAGATCCCTAGTTGGAAATTAGAGAAAAAGCTACCCTGAATAATAGCAATTGTGTGTGTCCTGGGATAGTATAGAAAGCTGAATTCCAGAATGATGGGCTGCTGGAAGAAATGTCTAAACCCAAGCCTTTGAGCTGCTATGCTTACTTCAACCATGCAGTCATGTAAGACAGGAAAAGAATCATTTAAAGACAACTCTTAATTTATACGTTAAGAAGAAAATGGTGTCAAAATGAGGAACTTTGAGGCCATGCCAAGGATGGAAGCACATTCATTCAGCAGGGAACCTCAGTGTGGTCAAGGGACTGTCGAGTAAGTGATAGGCACCCTTCCAGAAACCAGGTATTTACTGTCATTACAGTAGAGTTGAGGTCTTAAAGAGATTCCAGGGATTCACCCCTTTGTGCTCACTGGATCCAGGCCAAGATGGAAAGGTTGGTTTGAGGGAACAGGCCCATAGTGCTCTCCATACATAGGCTTGTTGTTCAGAACTGTCAGAGATCTCTGCTCTTGCACCTAGTACAGTGTTGGCCACCTTCTCTGTGGCTCCAACACACCACGATATGGCTGCCACTGCTCTCCAGAGAGCACGCTGTCAACCTTGACAGCCACACTAACTTCCCACTGTGGCAAATATTGAATATAACTTACAAGAAGAAAAGTGCTTTGAATTGGTTTTTGTTGGCCCCTCTGCTTTGGTCCTGAAATGAAGCAGTTCACTATGTGAAGAGAGGGTGGGAGAACAAGGCTGAGTATCTCATGGCCAGAAAGTGGAGAAGAGAGCCAGGAAGTGACTAGGGTCTTACATTATTAAATATATGCCCCCCAGTGATCTAAGACTGCCTATAAGGCCTCATCTATTAAAGTGTTCCAATAGTTCCACACTAGTGAGCCCTATTCTTTAACATGTGGACCAGATCCAAACTATAGCAGCAATATTTACATCCATATGATACTAATTCCATAGAGAAACAGACATAGGAGGTCCATCAACATTTTTAAATGTTTCCCAACTGCCTAGGAGGCTAGGCCAATATTGAGTAAGATTCTTTGTAAAGATTCACTACTATGGTGTCAAGAGTTTGACCATAAAGTATCTTCTTTGGCTTCTGTTTGAGGACACTGGGTGCTTAGCTGATGGTACTGTTTGGGGGAGGTTCTGGTTCCTTTTGGACTATGGCCCACTTGGCATAAGTGGGTTGCTAGAAGGTGATGGATGCCTGCTCTGGCCCACATCTGGGCTTCCTGATCTACCTAGTGTGATGATCTTCCACATGCTTCTGCTGGCACATACCCCACCATGTTTTGCTTACCTTCAGTTGTCTCTGTTTGGGAGCCAACACTGAGGGCAGTGCAGTGCAGTAGGATCCCAGAAGCCATAGCCATGGGCACTGTGTGGTAGCAGCCTAGAAAAGACAGCCAGCCACAGACAGCCTGTGTTACACAGCCCAGGAGTCTGACCCCAGAAACGCTGTGAGGGCAGGGTGCCCAAGACCTCGAAGCTCCATCTAGGTGTCATGAGATGAGATATGGAGTGAAAGATTATTCTGGAATTCTCTGATTCATACTCTGTCCTGCTGAGATTCAGACTTGCTCTAGCCAGTTATTCCTTTGCTTTCTAATCTTTCTCCCTCTGGAATGGGATGTTTATCCCGTTCCTGCTCCACTGTTATACATAGATGATTCCATTGATTTCCCAGGTTCAGAGCCGGAATGAGCCTATTGTGAACCACTGAGTGGACAGTTGTTCATGTTGAAGTGAGTCAAGACTGATGCTTGGGATGGAAATAAATGCCATGTACTTGAGCAGGCCCGAAGTGCTGCCGGCATGGGCAGGGTGCAGGGATTTGGGTATGGAGGGCCGGGCCAAAACCCAGTTGAGCTTCTGTATTCAGAGGTGTTTAGACAGTTCTGCAGGTGTCTTTTGGATGTAATCGATATTGAATTGGTCCCTGAGGCTGGGCTCCTATTTCAGTGGGACTTGGATTTTATCAGAAGCAGAGAAGAGTCCCGAGCCAAGACATTCTGCCTCACTACTTCATTCCTTCTAGCACCGTGAGACCGGAAGAGTCTCCACGAGCAAGAAAGACCTCACCAGATTTAATAGTACTTGGCCTTGAACTTGTCAGTCTTCAGAAACCTTTGTTTATGTGTACACAGATATGCAGTGTACACGCATGCTCATGTAAGTGCATGCTCATATGTATGCACATGGCTGTGCATAATACCTGTGGAGGCTATAGGCGAAGATTGAGTGTTAGATATCCCCTACTTTTCTCTCTGTAAACCTGGAGCTCACCAACTAAGGTAGGCTGACTGGCCACTAAGCTCCGGTGTCTGTCCCTCCCTCTCAGCTCCCCATGCATTACAGACATGCCATGTTCAGCTGTTATGTGGATACTGAGTATCCACACTTAGTTCCTCTTGCTTGTTCAGTGGACACTTTATTAACTCCTCTCCCCAGCCCCAGAAATGATTATTCTTTATAAATTACTCAGACTTGATACTCAGTTACAGCAGCAGCAGCAGCAACAGCCACCAAATGGAACCAAGTTTCAAACATGATCTTATCCATATTTGCCTAATCAGCATCTATCCTTTAATAAAAATCAGCTTTCTTATTGTTACTGGGAATATTATGGGATGTTTTAAAATAGATGAAAGATTGTCCTTCATATTATTTTCTAAATGGATTGTTAGTTTTCTAGAATTAGTTTTTTTAAAGGTCCTCATGATGAATCTCAAAAGTCATATATGGTTTGGCTTTCTTTTGAGATGGTCTTGATTTGTAGCTGTGCTGGCCTTGAACTGGGTAGGGCAGACTGGTCTCCAGCTTGCTGTGGTCCTCCTGCCTCAGCCTCAAACATCTGTTTCAGTAAGAAAGGGCTTTGCAGGCAGAGAGCCTGGCAGCTAAAATAAGTGATTTTCTGTGATAATTTTGTAGTTTTTAATATTATAAGCATAGTAAACAAGTTTGGTTAAGGGCCATATATATGTATGTATGTGTATGTGTATGTGTATGTGTATGTGTATGTATATGTATACGCATTACAGCGATATCCTGAACAGGATTATAAAATTACATAAAAATGGGTTTCTAGAAACTCTTATACATTTGATCGGCATCAACAACAAAGGAAGGACAAGGCAGCTGAGCAAGATTCTTACAGAGAGCAGCAGTGCTCACATGGAGTCTAGTAGCCTTTGCTCTTCCTTTAGGGTTCCTGGTAGTGATCACCTCCTTACTGGGGGAAGCCTTCAGTTACAACCCATCCCTGTAAACTACTAGGTGATAGATAACTTATGAACATTCTGTAGGGGAAGGCCTGAATTATTT
Organism: Mus pahari; assembly: GCF_900095145.1. Lineage (NCBI taxonomy): Eukaryota > Metazoa > Chordata > Mammalia > Rodentia > Muridae > Mus > Mus pahari. Next base: position 58,024,681 of record NC_034593.1, read on the forward strand.
TTGTATGTATATACAATCTAAAGACATGTATGCAATTTATTTTAGCTTAAAACCCCTTATACCGTAATATAAACATCTTCTGTGTTATTATAGAAACACTGTAAATACTATTTTTAATGACAAATGCTACATTGAATAAACCAGTCGATTTCCTTTCTCAAAAGTTTATTATTGCCAGATTTTTGCTACTGTGAATTACTGTGATGATTTCTTTCTTCAAAACCAACCAGGCACAAGGCTTCCTATATTTAAATCTATTTCTGTAGGCTAGAATTATAGGAGTAGAATTACCAAGTCAGAGAATTTGAACAAATATTTTAGACTTCTTGATGATAATCTCAGAATGTACTATAGAAGTCCATGTATAAAAACCTCTGCTTCTATGAGGAGGTAAGAAAACACTGCTCTGTTGTATTTTGCCAATATTAGCCACGCTCACTGTTAAAACTTGATCATATTAAGTTACTATGTTAGTTTCCATTTCTCTGCCATTTAGTGATTATCCTCCTCCATTTTTTTTATTTAGAATATTTTTTCTCTTAAATATTTTTGCTTGTCTTTTGCTTAATTAAGTGCTTTCCATTCTTTTCAAAATCAAATTTAATGTTTATTTTTATGTATATGAGCATTTTGTCTACATGTATGAATGTGGACTACATGTCCTCAGAGGTCACAAGAAGGAGTTGGATTCCCTGGAACTGAAATTACAGATAGCTGTGAGCCACCATGCACAGCTAGGAACCTAACCCAGGTCCTCTGCAAGAGCAACAAGTGTTCCTAACCAGTAAGCTATCTTGCTAGCCCCTGCTTTTCATTCTTAAGGGCTAAGAGAAACATCTAGTTTTCATATGTATAGCAGGTCTTTCTCTGTCCCACAAGCAGTAATGTCAGAGTCTTCTATATAGTTTAAAGCTTAGGCCTTTTGCTAGGTCAGTCTCCCAGCTACTCTAACCTTAACCATTCTAGCCTACAACCCACCACGTGGCTAGCTCTTTATCTTTATGCCCGGCCCCCAATTCGTCTGTTCCCTCCCTGTCTGCTTTCTAATCTTTCATCATCTCTTCTCCCAGTATCCTTTCCTATTGGAAGTTCGGCCGCCATACTTCCTGCCCAGCTACTGGTTGCCAGCTCTTTATTACAACTAACCAGTAGCAAGACACATCTTTTAGATTGCCTCTAGGCCTAGAGCGCTGACCTTCAAGTATCTGAGCAGGTGTGGAAGGACAAGTTTTCACAAATATAAGGCTGGTGATGGGCCAAAAAATGACAATACCAAGTTAGCTTTTAGCTCCCTGCTGACACAGCAACCAACAATTGAGAATACAGAGACATACCTTCAAACAAAGTAAAAGAGGTTACCCCAACACATACCAACCTTTCATAGTTTAATTGTAAGATTTATATGTGATAGATCATCAACTGTGCAGTTACTTAGAACCCTTGCTTTTAAGTAACTAAATGTTTAGCTTGAATTAGTGTAGACAGGTATTTAAATGGATCATAGATTTCCAGGAAAAGTTGATTTGTGGGATAGGCCTCAGAATAATCTAAAGGATTCAACCATCCTTCGGATTTTTCACACTGCCCTTCATCTCGGCTTCTCTTTGCATGCTGACTTTCTTTTGTAACTGAAAATCTCTTTTCTCCCAGTTTCTAATTTTACTGTCTGTTAATGTCTCTGCTGCTACTTGAGAAGGACTGTCTGCTCTCTTCTCAAGGAAAGATTCCTGCCTCCCCCAAACAAAACAAACAAAACCCCAAAACTCTGATTGCCCTAGTTTGGGGTGAATAATCCGTTTGGCCTTCTCTATTGAGTAGGAGATGATGGTCATCTCATATGATTGTTTGGAACTGGAAGTGTGGACTAAACTCTCGACTAAAGGATTCATTCTTTTCCAAAGGGACATAATAATAGTTGGTAGATAAAACACTGGGCACTAGCCAGCTGCTGGTGGCATTCACCTTTAAATCTTAGCACTTGGGAAGCAGAGGCAGATGGATTTCTGAGTGCATGAAAAAGGATGTCTATCCACCATGGTTGCTTTATGCCTATAATCCTGGCACCTGGGAGGCTAAAGCGAGGAGGATGTCTACATGTTCAGGACCAGCCTTGGCTGTGTAGCAAATTCAGGCTAGCATGAGCTTCAAAGTATCACTGTCTCAAAACATTTTCGAACCCCAGGGATTCCCAAAGAGTGTATGTACGTGCTTTCCCACCCTTTAGAATTAGTAGATCACTGCTTTATCAGAAATGTGAGAGAACAAGTAGAGACGTAATAAACGCCCTGATATAGCTGTCTCCTGTGAGGCTATGCCAGTG
>NC_034593.1:58027565-58109403 GCF_900095145.1 Mus pahari
TTATATAACTAATATAATATAAATGTCATTATAAGTTGTATTTTTTAGAGAATAATAAGGAAATATATGTATAAATGTTAAGTATATATGTATGTGTGTGTGTGTGTGTGTGTTTGTGTATATATATATATATATATATATATATATATATATATATATATATGTATATGCAACCTGGCAAATATACATACATACATAAGTACATACAGACAGACAGAAAGACATTATGTGTTGAGAATCTAACCCAGGGCCTGAGCATGCCAGGAAAGTACTCCATTATTCAGATATATTTACAGTTTACTGAAATATAATGTGATATGAGATTGGCTGAATCTACAAAATAGAGTGTAGAAAAAGAGGCCTGAATGTCCCCTAAAATAATGGCAATATTTGAAGAATTGTTTTATATGAACAATGTGATTTTTTAAAGAATACTTTAATGTAATAGGAATTTCACTCTCCTCTCAAATTGTCTTCCATTTATAGTAAGCTATTTTGCCTTCAATTTTTGTGTGTGAAATTATTACTGTATCATAATACCAAAATATTTATTTTTAAATTACAATTAATATTCCAAAACTTGTTTCTACATTGATAAGCCTAAGGAAAATTATATTCAACTAAAGAAAAATCAGTTATTTTAATAGCCTAACCACGTATTAAAGAGATAGTCAAAAAATAAGTAAATAATTAAAAAAATGTCCAGAGAGTTTATGTGAATGAGGTATACTTAAAAAGCAGTATGGATTCAATCCCATGCAAGATGCCTTTCTCCAACCTTGTCTGGTCTGTTAGGTATGGTTTTTTGTTTGTTTATTTGTTTGTTTGTTTGGTTGGAGTTTTTGTTGTTGTTGTTGTTGTTCGAGACAGGGTTTCTCTGTGTAGCCCTGGCTGTCCTGGAACTCACTTTGTAGACCAGGCTGGCCTCGAACTCAGAAATCTGCCTGCCTCTGTTTCTCAAGTGCTGGGATTAAAGGCATGTGCCACCACGCCCAGCTTAGGTATGTTATTAATATGTGGGATAATGATATAACTTTAGCAAATGATGTTTTGGTAAGTAAGGATGATATACTCCACAGTTATATAAGTTCCACATTAATTTTTAAAATGAAAGCAGGTAACATTCAAAAGGGAACTAAATGCTTTCATTATTTAATTTTGTTTAAAATGTTGCTTCTGTTCTCTGTACTTTTGTGCTAGAGACATTTCTGGCCCAGTGCATTCATCCAGGTTTTGAAGGTTCAGTTGCTCCTGTTAATATGTAACATGGTTTGGTTTCTGCCCCTAGAGTTTCTCAGAGTGCAACATAAGTGACTCCTTAGTGACTTATCTGTCTATCTGTTCTCCCCCCTCTCTAGTCCTGTGTTCCTGAAGGGTCATTTAATGCTCTGGATGTACTAGGTAGGAGTTAATTCTAGAACAGTTCAGGTACCGCCTTTCATAACCGGCAGCTTTCATCTCCTTCAGAGACTTGCTTCCCGGGAGCTGAAGATTTGCTTGTTTCGGTGGATTTTTTGTTGCTGTCCTAACTGTCCCTTGATACTCAGAGGCTTGAGATCCTGGGAGCATACGATCCTGAAAACTCACTACTTCGCTTTTTTTTTTTTTCTTCAGGATCCAAGCTCCCATTTGTTGTCTTTGATTTCTGCAAAATCAGTTGGAGGGGAAGACTTTAAAATAAATTAATCTTTAGACTCAAAAGCTTGACAATAATAGAATGTAGATTACAGGTGGTAAAATTCCCACAGTTTTCTTATATTTCTTGCGTGTTTTTTTACAGGGTGGAGAAAAGTTAAGGGGAATTTAAAAGTACTTTACTTGGAATTGTTTTCATTATGGGTGATATTAATAAGTGATCCAAAAAAAAAAAATAATTGAGAGGCTAATCCCATTCCCTTCTTTGTTTTTATAACCCAGTGATGCTCATACAGTTTAGTTTAATCATGAATATGAGGGGAAAATTTGGACTTAGATAGTGGTAATAAATGTGTCTGTTCTCATGGTTGCATAGGCAAGAGGCTTATAGCATAAGTCACCTGTCTCCCAGTGCAAGGTTCTCTCTGTTAGAACATGCTTTTAGTCTCCATTTGCAGGAACACTCTCTGACTAGACAACATCACGTCCTCCCAACCACGTAGTGTTCAAAGTCTGCAGAATTATGACTGCTGGAGAAAACTCTGTGCTTACCTAGTACATCCTGGACGGTATCCTGTGAATTATCTTACAAAATGATGTATACAGTAAAAGTGAACGCTCGTGCTTTTCTAGGCATGTAAGGTTTATGCGTATTAGTTCTATTTGAAGAGCATAGGTATTGAGCATAGCCAAGCACCGATCTTCTCAAGGAGTATGGCTAGAGGGCTCCACACATTCACATATAGCATCCACTTAGGGAATATCCTGGAAGATAGGAGTTTATAAAGTATTTTATCATTTACATTTTTAATTAAACAGTAAAATATTTTATAAAAACACAGGTTCAGAATTCTTTTCCAGTTGATTTTTGGTAGTTGAGGTGATCTATAAATCAAGACATGTTTAAAGCACATTTTAAAAATAGCATTGTCTTAAGTAAACTTAAATTACTTCCTCATGTTTCTAGGCATTTTCCTGTTTATAAACCCAAGCTTTGCCTATATACATATAATCTGTAGAACCTACAGTGTAGATTATCAAACTCTCTAGTATTTTATTTTTGAGCAATGCGTAATTATATCTTCATTGTAAATAATCCAAACATTGTAGAAAAATGCCTTAAGTTTTCTTGTCCATTTGTCTCAGTTCTGGTTCTGTGCCTCAGATAACCCTGTTTTAACATTGGCAAAGGTTGTTTCCATTTTTTCTTAACTTTTAATTAGTATACTGTTCTGTAGTTGTGTTAAAATACTATGGCCAAAAGCAACTTTAACAGAAGAAAGAGTTTATTTTGCCTTAAAATTCCATAGGGACAGAGTCCATACTGGACGGAAAGGCATCCGACAGGCAGACTTGGCAGAAATAGGCAGCTAAGAGCGCATGTCTAAGCCACATAGAAAACAGAGCAAGAACACATATACTGGGGCAAGGCTATGAACCTAAAGCCTTTGCCCCGTGACATTACCTACTGCTATACCAGCACATTTTGTTGGTTTTGCAAAAGGTCTTTCTCTGTACCCGTGACAGGCCTAAAACTCACTGTAAAGAGCAACTCTGCCTCAGATTTACTGTGATCCTCTAGCCCGAGCTTCCTGAGTTGTGGGAGTATAGGTTCATGTATGTGTGTGTGTGTGTGTGTGTGTGATGATCTTCAAGTCTTAGTTATATGTAGCAGAACCATTTCTTAACTGTTTTGAACCTAAATTAAAATATTAAGAAATAATATATACATGTTATTTAGTAGCATAAAAATAAATACTAGTGGGAACAGGAAAAAAATAAAAGCAATTGCCTTTGATAGAGGGAATTAGTATAAAAGCAAATGTTACTGTTTTTTCTTATACTAATTTCTGTAATATTTAACATTTTAAATTACATACATCATTAATAAAATTAAATGAAAAATTTCTATTTTGATTAATATATTTATGTTGCACCTATAAATGCTTCTCTTTTCACTTGGAATAACAAATCATAATTTTCTGCATATTTTTGTGTACAGTAATTTTCTTAGTATAGTGTATATAGTTTTCCTCATCTACTTATTTTTATTAAATTATACTCAATTTTAAATTTAAAATGACATTAGGAAATATTGAAACGTGCAGTGGCATTATTTGTTTATATTTTTAGAGTTCAAGATGCAAGCATGCAGTTAAAAAAGCAACAAAATGGATTTCAGAGAGTACAGAAAGAATTAGGTCATCTACAACTTGAGTTAAAAATTAAACAAAAACAATCCCAAGTCTTCAGGTAAGATTATCTTTAAGAACTGAAAATTATAAATATTAAAAACATATAGAAAATGCTTACTTTATAAATTCAGACATTTAGTAATATGACTTCTTATCATGAAAAAAAATGGAAATGGCTTTACTTTCTGTCATCTCAACAGAATTGTTTTACTAACGAATGTAACTGAACAGCTTGTTCTGTTCACACCTGGGTTTGTTCTTTCTCTGCAGTGCATTCAAAATGAAAGCATAGTAGCCAGCGTGGTTTGTGTTTGTGCAGAGTGTGGTGACTTGTATGTCCGTGTGCCTGTTCACATGTTTATGTCTTCCTCTACTGTTCTTGGTGTTATTTCTGAGACAGGTCTTCTGACTAAGCCTGGAGCTTACGTTTGGCTAGACTTGCTGACCCCAGGCTCCATCCAGGGATCTTCAAGTCTCTGCCTCCCCTAAGCTGTGTTTCTGGCCATGCACCATCAGGCTGGCTTTTTACAGGAGTGCAGGTATGGATCTGAGCTGAGGGCTTGTGGTTGTATGAGAGCTCTATACCTGCTCTTCAGCCCTGCCAGGTTCCTCTTGATGAATAGTTCTTGGTCATTTGATCTGATGGAACAAAAAATCTTTCTGTTGATAATACAGATCCTTAAATTTGGAACTCTCCAAGCATAAATGTTAACTTTCTCCCATAGAGTCTCTGGAAGGTTTATAATGCATAAAGATCAAATCCAGAGCACCCCTCCCCCCAAAAAAACCCCCTAGGATTATATACTGAGAACCTCTATAAAAATGAGCCTTTATTTTGTGTCAGTTAACTTTTAGTACTTAGAAAAAGAAACATGAGCTGATGAGATGACTCAGCAGGTAAGAGCACTGACTGCTCTTCCAAAGGTCCTGAGTTCAAATCCCAGCAACCACATGGTAGCTCACAACCATCCATAATGAGATCTGATGCCCTCTTCTGGAATGTCTGAAGACAGCTACAGTGTACTTACAAATAAATAAATCTTAAAAAAAAAAAAAAAAACAAAACCATAGTTTAAATTAATATGATAAATGACACAGATTCAGGGTAACTAAAAAAAGATGCTGAGTAAATAATTGGGTTTTTGTTTTTTAATTCACTCTAATACCACAAACGGTTTTTTTTTTTTTTAAATCTTCTGATTCTTTAATGTATCTGTTAATAATCTGCTGGCCGCTTATCATCCTTTTACAGATGTCTTATGTATAACTGGTAGTGTGTGTGTGTGTGTGTGTGTGTGTACCACATACATGTGGTTTCCCCTGAGGTGTTATATTCCCCTGAGACTGGGATGCTGGGGAATGAACCTGGGTCTTCTGAAGAGCAGCCAGCTCTACTAACCACGTATTCATTGCTCCAGTCCCCCATGTGAACATTTTTACCATTAAAATTCTCCTCGGCCCATTTTAAGAAAGTCAATAGTGACCGAGAAGATTAATAGCACCAGGCAGCTCTGACTTCCAGTTGCTTGGCTCCTGAAGTATCCTCGGCCTATGTCTGGATTGCTGCATATAAAGATGTCTGGCCTCTTTGTAGTTAAAGTAATGAACTAGAAGACCTTTGGCACTGCTGTATACTGGCGTGCACTCTCACGGCTTTCAGACGGTACCTGCTGTCTCGGCAAAGGTGTTGAAGGCTTCCTTTAACTTTCAGAGTTACTTCTATTAAACAGTGGATTATATGATCATGATAAACCACTTCTGAAGAAATATGTGTTGTTGTGCTTTCTTGTTTAAAAATCCTAATTTTTTGTTTTACTAATTGCAGTCAAAGATTGTCAGAATACAAATACTTCTGGAATAAGACTCTTTTATTACTTACTTTTACTAAAAGGGAACTAACAAGTATTAAATATGAAATATATGATAATTTTCAAAACTGGACTTCACTGAAAGGAGAAGTTTTTCTACAAATTAAATCTATAAGTGATACAGCTTTGGCAGGTTTGTTACATATATTTACAGCCTAATTGCTTTGTCTATAACTGATACATCATAATTTTGCAGTCATAGTATTTCCTTGTCTTTTGGGAATTAGGCTCCACTTTTAAGGTGATTACTAGTTGGTACTGTAAATAAACATTAAGGTCTATTCCCTTCCTGGAATTCAGCAGTTATATACTGATCTAACATAAGCTACAATACATCTGTTTTAAGTTATAGTCAAAAGTCTAATTATTCTTGTTAAGCATATGAATTTGTTTAAAATTTTTCTCTTCATCTCAGTGGCTGGGTAGTAATGTTAGATCAGCCTCCCTCAATAATTATAAATACTAAACAAAAATACTCAACATTGCTGAGAGATTTGAACCAAGCACAGACAGGTGGAATCATCGAACATTAAAGATATTTACCCCATGAAAAATGCCAGTCTGAAAAGGCAGCATGGTGCATCACATTCATGTGACTTGGAAAGGGAGAAGTAGAAAACTGAACTTCTGGGACGCAGGGGGGTTAGGAGCAAGGATGATGATACACAGAGGAATGGAAAGATATGGAAAGTATTCTCTAAGATGTGTAGTGGCACAGTCACATCATCATGCATTTGCTAAAACTTACAGAACATACGACACCACGTGTGACGTCTAATATAAATGGTGAGCTCTGGCTAAAACTAAAATGTCCCAGTTGATTGTCTTGAAGTGGATATACCAGTGTGGTACAGGATGCCAGTGAGAGGAGGCTGGGGCGGTCTGGGGCAGGAGGCATGTAAGAACTCTCTGCTTTCTCCTCACCTTTACTGTGAACCTAAAACTGCTTTAAAGAATGTTAAGATTATTTTAAATATTGAAAAGAATATGGAACTTGATACATCCCTTTCCTTTTTTAGTTTTTAAAGGCCAATAGGCTCAGGTCAGGATACTGTTTATTCTGAGTAAAGCAAAAGGTATGAAAGACAAATGTGTTCTTTTAAACCTAAGGATGAGAGGACAGAGATGAAAGTGGCCCCGGCTTCTGGGAAGAGCCAGGTGCAGAGACAGTGGGGAAAGCAGGTTCCGTATGGAATGAATGCGTTCCAAATCCCTGACTGCTCTCTGGAGTACATGTGTGTACAAGGAAGACTGAGCAGCCCATTGGAGACAAAAGTGATGATACTTAACACACACCACCCCAGAACAGCCTTTATGGTGTGAATGTAGCTAAATTACCTGCTCATTAAACCAGAGAAGAAACAAAAACAAAAACAACAAACAAACAAACAAACAAACGAAACACCCTTAAATAACTAAAAAAAAAAAAATTATGTGCATGAATGGTTTACTCTGAATATCTGGCACCATTTGTGTGCCTGAGGCCCAAGGAATCTAGAGAGGACTTTGAATGCCGTGAAACTAGAAACTAGTTACAGACAGTTGTGAGCCACCATGTGGGTGCTGGGAATCAAATCTGGGTCCTCTGTAAGAACAATCAATGCTCCTAACTGCTGAGCCATTTCTCCAGCCCCGTTAATACTCTTCTGAGGAAGCAAAATGGAACCCAGTTCTGCACCACCGACACTGTTCAGTACACAATTTCAGTATCTTAATATGTCTGGAAAGAAGTATTAAAAATATGCTCCATATCTCCCCAAATAGAACAGTCAGTATAGAGCAAATCTGAATTGCACTGGACGATTTGTGGGAAGGCATAACTCTTCCTGTCTTACTATGCTCTGCAGACATTGCATCTTTTATAAATGGAAAGATTCTGGCCATCCTGGTAAGTTTCTCTGGGTCATGTGCTAATGATATGTGCTCACATTGGAAAGCACACATTCTGTCACATTTTGGTAATTCTTGCAATACTTTTTAATTTTATCTGCAAACAGTGTTGCTATTGTAACTGTTTTAGGACACTATGAACCACATCCATATAAGAAGATGTACTTGGACTGGTGAGATGGCTCAGCGGGTAAGAGCACCCGACTGCTCTTCCAAAGGTGCAGAGTTCAAATCCCAGCAACCATATGGTGGCTCACAACCATCCTTAACNAGATCTGACTCCCTCTTCTGGGGCGTTTGAGGACAGCTACAGTGTACTTACATATAATAAATAAATAAATCTTAAAAAAAAAAAAAAAAAAAAAAAAAAAGGTGTACTTAGCTTTAACAAATATTCTGTGTTCTGACTGCATCAAAAACAGCCATTCCTGTGTCTCCCACTCACTTTTGGACCTTCCTAAAGCAGATATCAAAATTAGACCAAGATGTTAAGAGCTGTAAATCTCTTTCCTTTAGATCAAGAGCTAAGATGATTAAGTGAGCTTAGTGAGGAAGTCAAAAGCTAAGGCAGGTGGGAGGTTAGGCCTCTAGTACCTATGCAGCCCTTTATCTCATGAAATCGAAGGGAAGTTCTTGAGGGAGTGAGGAGTGCTTCTTCAGTGAACATACAGAAGAGAAGAAAAACAGCCTTGTTACTGATGTGTTACTAATTAATCTTCACTCATAACATTCTCCTAAGTTAAAGGTTAATTTAGAGGAAGTCCCTGACATGGATTCATGAAGGTTGAAAGAACTGAGAAGCTACAGGAGAAAATGGGAGCTCCCAGAAGTTAGTTCAGGAGGCTCAAGGAAGAATGTCTTCATAAGATACATGTGCATGACAAAGCCACAAAGGCTGACTTAGAAGCTGCATCAAACCATCTGAAACATCTGCTTAAGATAACTGATGAAGATAGCCTCATTAAGATAATTGATGAAGATAGCCTCATTAAGCAGCAGCATCCTTTGGGGGGGTGGTGGTGGTAGAGTTTCTAGCTCGTGCCAGCCCTGAACTCTAGATGGAGCTGAGGATGGGCTTGAACTTCTGGTCCTCCCTGGTGCACCATCACACCTGGTCCTTAATACCAGGCTTAAAAGGACTCCATTTAGGACTTTTCATAGCTAGAGAAGACATTACCTGGCTTCAAAGGCTCAAAAGATAAGCTGACTCTCTTGTTGCTGACTTGATATAGAAGCCCCCTTTCATCTGCCATCCTCAAATCCTGGGACTCTGAGAATCATATGAAGTCTACTCTGCCTGTTCAATATAAATGGGACACCACAATGACAGCACATCAATTTACAAAGTGGTTTACTGACTTTTTAAAGCCCTCTTTTGATAACTGTTACTCTGTAAATAACCTCAGCCTGGTGGTGCATGCCTCCTGCTCCAGCTACATGAAGGCTTGGGGAATGATAACTTTATTCAAGAAATTCAAGGCTATCTGGATAGCATGCTGAGATCCAGGCTTAAAGGAAAAACAAATTCCTTTCAATATAACTTCACCCAAGAACTGTGATGGAGTTTAATGAGATTAGTAATGCTTTCATGCATGTTAACTGACAGCCATTTTATAGCCTATGTATGGATTAGGGATTTCGACTGTCTGTGTACTTTATACGTTTATTTGCAGATAGTATCCATTATCAAGGATGGTGGTTTCTCCAATTTATCTGGACATAGTAAATTGAAAACCACTGAAAATGATTCTTTACTGTAGATGTCATTAAGATTAAATGCTATCATTAGGATTCACCAATATAGACCTCATTAAGAGCATTCATGATTCACTTTTATTGACAAGAATTTAGAAGAAGTTGATTGTAACCAGCATGGCTTTGAAGGCTCAATGCATTAGTGGATAAAGTAGTTGTAGACAATGTAGAAATATCAGTTGTTCTAGTTTGCTTCCTGTTGCTGTGATAAACACTGTGACCAAAGCAACTTCAAACGGAAAGGCCTTATTTCATTTGATAGCTTACAACTTCTTAGAAAGGGAAGGCATTCAAGGCAGGACCTCCTGCTGGTGTGGGTCTTGGTGATGCAGCTTGTTTTCACCCCCGTAAAACTCATGATTCATCATTGTGGACTTTGGTGGCGTCTGTTCTTTGGAGAGCTGTAGCCTCTCTATCTGGAGTGAGAAGTGCCTGTAACATCTCCCCTTAAGAAGTTTGGTCATACAGCAACCACTGAAACTTGGTGAAAGAAAAGAGCCAAGTTAAATCACAATAAGCTACTTCCTTGCTAGAGACAGGGTCTGCAAATGAACTCATTAAGCCAGGGGAGATCTCCACAGGGAAGCAGGCTGGGGTGCTGAGAATCAGACCCAGCTACTGGTCTTCTGTCTTCAGTGACCATCTGGCTGAATCAAGTTACCCTGGGGTGAGGAGTCAAAACCTCAGGGAAGTGGCACTCTTCACATAGAGCAGCCCTGGGGCATCAGAAGGCAAGGTGGAGTCATGAGTCTGAGGAAGCCACCAGAAAAGAACTTACAACCTCTCCTTTACCACATCCCAGAACTACATGGGACACCAAGGATACAGAGGGAATGGCTCCTGATTAACACAGCACCATGTGGGTCCTGCTTGAATGACAACAATCTAGGAAGGTGACTTTCAACTCACCTTGTCAGGGATTAACTCCCTAAGTATTCGTTTTATTTTTTTTTTATTTTCTGGTTTCTTAATTTCCAGGTCTTACATTATGTCTCTCAGTAGTTTTGCTTTAGTTTGTCTATTGTTTGGTGAGTTTTTGAGATTATTCTGTTTCCTTGAGGAAATCAAGAAATTTAAAAAGCTCCTAGAATTGAATAAAGTGAGCATAGCAAAACCTATAGAATGCATGAAAGCAGTTCTGAGAGAGAAGTGTGTATATACATATATATGTATATATATTTTAATACATTCATGTATATACACATATATTACACATACATACACTTTTAAAATCAAAGAGTTCAGGTAAGTAATGATCCATCTTAAGGCTTTGGAAGCAAACCAAATCAAAAGTACTAGGTGGGAAGAAATTATAAAGATCCAAGGAGAAACTAATGAAATAGAAGTGAAAAAAAATAGGACTCAATGAAATAAGGATTTGGATTAAGTATGGTGGCACATGGGCCCATCACATCTCTCTGAGTATGAGGACATCCTGGCTTATGTATTGAGTTTCAGGCCAGTCAATACATAACGAGACCATGTCTAATAATAAAAACAAACAAACAAAAAAACTCAAAAAAATAAAAAGACGAAATAGATAATTGTTTCACTTAGTCAAGAGAAACAGAGAAAAGTACCCAATTTAATAAAATAACAAAATTAGAGATGAAAAGCAATACATTAGAACAAAAAGCAGTGAAATTCAGGATCATAAGGACATATTTCAAAAAACATATATTCCATTAAACTGGAAAAACCTTGACATCAATGAATTTATAGACAAGTCTGGCATATCAAAGTTAAATCAAGGAGTCAGTTATTTAAGTAGAACTATAGAAAAAGTAATGGGATTGAAGCAGGCTTAAAACATTTAAAAGTCTCCCCCCCCCCGCCCTTTTTTAAAAAAAGTGCTTAGGTCCAGATAGATTCACTGCAGAATTCTACCAACCTTTAAAGGAGATGAAAAACCAGTGCTTCTCAAGTTCCATAAAATAGAAGAAACATTTAAGAATAAGTCAGTATTACTTAGTACCAAAAGAGATAGATACAAATACAACAAATCTCCCTAATAATAAAACCAGTCGTCCTGATGAATATAGACAAAAAGAAAATTCTCAATAAAATCTTGCAAACTTTAGACAGGAGTACCTGAAAAAGAAATCAAGTTGAACTCATTCCAGAAATGTAGAGATGACTCACCAACTACAAATCAGTAAATGTAACACACCACATAGATAAACTCAAGGCCAGAAACCACATGGTCATTTCATTAGATGCTGAAAAAGCCTTTAACAAAAAATTCATGACAATATGTAGGTACTGGGTAGGGGTTGGGGAACATAAGAGGGAACATAGCTGAAAGGCGGTGTATGATAACACTGAGCCAACATTGTGCTCTAAGGGGAAGCACATGAAACTCTCACTCAAACCAGGAGCAAGGCACCGCTGCCACTTTCCCCACTCCCAGTCTCTGTAGTGCCCAATCTCAGTAAGACAAGAGAAGAAAATGCACTAGATACAAAGAAGCCCCAGAACCCTTCTTTTCAGGAGATAGAACTACTCAGAAGAAACTCTGAAGACGTCTCCAGAAATCTCCTATAACTGATGAACACTTTCAAAAGTGACAGGATACCAGATTAACGTGCAAAACTCAGCAGTAGCCTTCCTATAGACCAATTATACACATACTGAAAAAGAAGTCAAGGTAGTGACCCTGTGCACAATAGATTAATAACACACTGGAATAAATCTAAGCAAGGAAATGAAAGACCTCTACAATGAAAACTTCCACATGCTCTGAAGGAAGACCTTAGATGGAAAGACAAAAGGTAAGGACTGTAAACAAACAAAATTGATAAACTCTGAGAGTTTATCAAAGGGTGTCATTAAAAAAACAAGTGTGATGGATAGCTGTCCCAGAGGGAAGCATTGCAGGTTCACAAAGGGGAACTGGCTAGTGCCCTCCCAACTCTTAGGATTTGTTTCAGTTCACGTGTCACCTCCTCCAAGAGGTCTTTGCAGACTGTCCTGAAGCCTTCTTTGTCTAAGCTTCTTTATCCTTTGCTTCATACTAAATAATGTGTGTCACTACTGGGAGTATTCCTGTCCATTTCTTGATTTTTGTTGTTTACTGTCTAGCCTCTGGTACTAGGCTATAGTTTCTTTGAGAAAAAGCACACAGGACCTTCTTCCAAAGCTGAAGGCAGAAATGCACACACAAGGACTGCAGACTCAGATCTCAAACAAAAAGTGAGTGCGCCCAAGAAAGACATGGGCGTATGCACTTGAGATCTTGCTATAGTAAGAGGTTTTTGCCTCCTCACTCACTCCTATCATCCTGATCTCAGCCCCAGGGCACAGGTGTGCCAACTGAGACAAGTAGGTGCAAAACCTGAAAGGTGCTGACACTGGTCTTTTTTACAGCTGCTTTGAATGAATTTCAAATCTAGCAAAAGTTCTAGTGGATACAGGAACAAACAACTTTCACATCATCAAGCTTTAGAAAATAAGTTGAATATAATATCCTCAGAAGCCAAGACCAGGAAAGCGTGAAAACGTTTCACAACTACGGTCCAGTATGGTAGCCACCAGGCACATGTGGCTATCAGTATTTGAAATGTGGGTTTACCTTCTTAATGAAATGGGATAGTTTACATAACAAGTTAAATATACCATTAAAATTAATTTCAAATCTTCAAGAGAAAATTTGAATTACACATATAGTTTTGTAGTATATATTGCTTCAGTGGATATTGCTAGTCTAAATTAGTAGTGAGGTGAACTGTTCCATGCTTTACAAACTACAAATATTATAATTCTAGCTTGATATTTACAAGATGGTAAAGGTAATGTGAGTTGTAGCAGGGGTGCCTTTGTCACTCCCCCCACTCTCCCCCCCCTTCCTCTCCCTCAGCCCATAGCCCGGATTGTATTGAAACTTGTTACCTGTTTTTAAATGCTTATAACAACTCGCAACTGGAAATAGTCCAGATATCTTTCTGTGGATGAAGGACAAACAGTATTATATCTATTCTATATAATCCAAGTCAGCAACAAAAAGGAAAAAATTAATACAAGCAGTAACTTGAATGAACATCAAGGAAAAAAATTCAAGGTTCTTTTTTTTTTAAAGCCAATTTCAGAATCTTTTCACAGGGTTCTTATTTTTATGGTTTGAAAATTTCATAACTCATAGTGTGTTTTGATCAAATCTCCTCTCCCCTCCAGTCTCCCCACTCTCCTCCTCACCACTGTCCTTGCCCAACCTCAGATACTTTTTGTGTTAAAAGTCACTCAGTTCACTTGGTGCTGACTGGGTATTCATGGGCATGAGACCATCTACCAGAGCGTAGGAGCTTCCCAGGGGCCAAATCCCTAAATTAAACTGACTGTCCCATAAAGACCAGTTGACAACAGTTCCCCAGCTTGGATGGGACTTGATAGCTCGTCTCCCATTCATACTGTGCTTTTATCTGTCGTGACTGTGTATGTGATCACAGCCATGTGAGTTCATGTGTACAAAGGCCCTATTGTGTGAGTCTGGTAAATACCTTTAGCTCTTGTAGAGTCTCTGAGAGAGGGAATATGACAGAGATGTCCCACTTAGAGCTGGGCTCTTTAGCTCTTGTAAGTTCTCAACCACCTCTTCTGTTAGGACTCCTGAGTCTCTGAGAGAGGGAATATGACAGAGATGTCCCACTTAGAGCTGAGTTCTCCACAGTCTCTTATTCTCTTCACACTGACCCGTTTTGGGTCTCTGTATAAGTCACCATCTATTAAATAAAGCTTCTCTGGTGTGGACTGAGAGGTGGCATATAGAACTTAGGAAGCAGTTTATTCCTACAGTTTAGCATAATAATAGTTGTAGGTTCTTCCCTAGGGTCTATGACCTAGCCAGCCATAGGTTGGTTGGTTGGTTGGTTGGTTTTGGCTCTGCTAAGGTACCAGTCATGAATTCTGTCTTGTGGATTGGGTTTAAATCCAATCATAAAATGGTTCAATCTCAAAATCTACATCTATTGTTCCATTTATACAGCGGTCTTGACATAATGCCATGTCGGTATAATCAAGAGCCAAGGACTAGAACTGGTAGACTGCAGAATGATTATGACAGTAAGGAGCGGGAAGGAGCTTAATGGTATACCAACAATCCCATATTTTGACTGTGGTAGTAACTATGTGAAACGACATGTCCTGGATGGGTGTTTTGTTAACTTGACATTATAGGGTCCCTAGGAAGAGGGAACTTTAGCTGAGGAATTACTCCCATCAGATTGGCCTGAAGCCAAGTCTGTGGGGGCATTTTCTTGATTGTTGGTTGATATGGGAGGGTCCAGCCCACTGCAGGCACTACCACTCTCGGGGCAGTAGTCCTGGGTTGTATAAGAAAGCAGAGGGAGCAAATGACAAGGAGTGAGCTGTAAGTCTTCCTCTGTTCCTCTCTTCAGTTACTGGCTCCTCTCTTCTTGTGTGTCGGTTACCCTGCCCTGATTTACCCTTATGACAGACTGGGAACTGTAGTCTGAAATATGCCTTTTCTTCTTCAAGCTGCTTTAGGGTGTTTTATCACAGCCATAGAAAGCAAACTAGAATGCTGTTTTTGTGCTAAAATTGCATAGAACAAGCACTCATACGCAAATGAGTTTGGCACAGCTGGTTAAAATCAAAATGCTTCTCTGGGGAGTAGAGTGAAGGGGAAATGGAACCTTTCTATATACATCTATTTGTTACTGTCTGTAAACTATTTCAAAATAAAAGTTTTTTTTTAAATCACTGTAATTTTGTGTTATTTCTCCATTTAATACCTATAGTTTTAAAGGCATTTCCTATTAATGTAATAAAGTTTATGAACTAATGGTTGCATACTGTAACATTGGATTTCCCTGATAATAAGGTTCTGGAACTCTTGCCTAAGCTCAGGGCTACAAAGAACAGAAATAAATCTTAATAAGATAAAGAAGTTGATTTGTATGAGATTAGTATTTGCTTTCGCTAATGCATTTTGTTGGTGTTCAGTGCTAAGAATTAGACCCAGGACCTCGCGTATGTACGATGTCTCACCACCAAGCCACAACTCCCTCTTAAGTATCTTCCCTTTTCACTCCTTTGGTTTTTCAAGACAGGGTTTCTCTGTGTACCCCTCAATGTCCTGGAACTTGCTCTGTAGACCAGGCTGGTTTAAAACTGACTGCCTCAGCCTCTCAAGTGCTGGGATTAAATGTGTGTACCACTGCCAGGGAATATCTCTCTCTCTCTCTCTCTCTCTCTCTCTCTCTCTCTCTGCCTCTGTCTCTGTCTCTCTCTGTTTCTCTCTATTTTATGTTTGTGAGTAACCTGTTGCTGTCTTCAGACACACCAGAAGAGGGCATTGGATCCCATTACAGATGGTTGTGAGTCACCATGTGGTTTCTGGGAATTGAACTCAGGACCTTTGGAAGAGCAGTCAGTGCTCTTAACCACTGAGCCATCTCACCAGCCCTGAATCTCTTGACCTTTTAGAAATCAAGTACAAAATTACGTTAGAGTTCAGTTTTAATATAAACAAACAAATAAATTTTGTTGACATTAAGAATGAAATAAGCATATTTTATATTACTAAAATGGGGGGAGGGTCCTGTATGATTGCTTAACCTAGTCTGACATTAAAAGCATACTCAGCCAAAAATGCCTACCTCCAAAATGAAACTGAAGCAAACACTTAATGAGGATGTTCAAATCCTGGTGTATTAGGAAGCAGTGGAAGCTCTGCTCTACGAGAAACCTTTCTGCATTTAACATCTCCTGTTATCTCTAAGGCATGGTGGCAGAAACTGCAGGAGAATAAAATAGGCTGTTATCTCTGGCCTAATTAACCTATATTCTAATACTAGGTCATAATGCTTATATGTGATCAGTACAAAGTAAGTGTGCAGATTGGTGTGCAACATCTAGGTTGGCTCAGGAAGTCTTCTATGATGGGGTGGGAGATAGCTATGCAGAGCAGATACATGAGGGTGGGATTATTCTTTAGGATGTGCTGAAACAGAGAAGTCTCAGTTTGCGTACAGTAACCAGTATTGGTTGACCCTAGTAGGGGTCATAATTCTGAACCCCGGATTAGGACAAATAACTGACAAGCATGAAAGTATATAATAGCAAACTGTTGGATTGTATGTTAATGCCCTGAGCAATTGATAGAGCACTTAGCTCATCATGGTTGAATTAATTCACTGTCGCTGAGTTTAATTTCCTGATACCATGCTGGAAATGTTTAGTTCCCGTTAGTTCAGAAAGCTTGCCGTACTTTTCCATGAAGACATGGAAATAGACTATTTCACAAATAAACTTTTATTGCAGATTCTGCCTCTTAATGTCAGATAGAAAGTCACATTGACATTAGTTATTTTAGAGAAGATAGTGTTCACTAACAGAATCAGTCCGCTAAGCCTAAGCAGAGCCACTTTGGCAAATGACAAATAGGTGGCAGCATGTGTGTCCTGCTCAACGGTGTCATTCTGACTTAAACACGGGCAGGTGTTACAGTATGGGACAGTGTATTCATTGTACAGCAGCCTCTGTGGCTGTAAAAATAGCCGGGCAGTGTCTGCACTTGTCTCACTTTGTTAAGCTGCAATGTTTTTTGTTCTTGTTTTTTAAGCTTTATATTACTAGTGTGCTGGTCATTACTCTCACAGAATCAGGCTCATAGTCATACATGTTTATAAGCAGATTAGCTCTTCTCTGTGGGTGAAATGCCAAGAATGTAATGTACTATTGGGCCATGGTAGAAGCATGCCTTTGATCCCTGCCATTTATTTTTTTTGTTTTTGTTTTTGTTTTTCCATTGAAAAGGAACCAAAAGAGAAATGTTAGTGGGACCTCCTCTCCAGCCCCAGGCAGTGGTTAGTGCTACTTTTTCTTTCCCTCCCAGACATGCTGTGTAGCCTTCTAAGGAGCATGTCCTTTTCTTCCTTTGGACACATTCTCTGGCTCTTTCTCACTCACATTTCTCACCCCCTCGGGCTTGCTCACTCTCTCACTATCTTGCTCGCTCCTCTCCCTAGGTCACTATGTCCCCTCTCAATGACCTGGAAACTTGCTAAGCAGACCAGGCTGGCCTTGAATTCACAAACATCTGCCTACTTTGCCCTCTCAAGTGCGGGGATTAAAGGTGTATGCCATTAGCCTGGCTGGATTGAATCCTTGGTTGTACTCTGTGCCATCCTTTAAGAGATTCTCTTTCCTGTGACCTGCTATTATCATCTGCTGGCCATCTTGCTTCTGTTCCCAGGTCTGTCCTGTGCGTTTCCACTTCAAGCTTTCCTTCATGTGTAGATGTAGTAACCCCCAAGAGCAATAAACCAAGCCAACATGATGAGATACCCAGTCACACCTGAACCCATTACACAACTTAGAAGGGGCTAGCCAAAGAAGGCAGCAGCTCGTAATCGTCCTAGAAAACAGTTGTCCAGAGTTTCAGGTAGGCCACACCCTCATCAATATAATTAGTTGCAGTTGTACAAGTGACAGTCATTTTTAATTGTGTGCTTGCTACCTTAGCGGTGACTTATGTTGGCAGTACCGAAGACATTGGTGAGTGGAAAACCTGATAATTTTTCTGATGGATCATGTGCTCTGTGCTTTCTCCAGGAGGTGATATGCAATTAGCACATTGAAATGTAAATAGAATCATAAAAAGCCATTTAAAAATTAAATGGAATGAAAGTAATGATATTGAATTGCTACAGTAAATTCTGGTTTCACTTCAGAGGACAGAGTACCACTAGAATCCTTAAAATATATTTGTTAAGTATTGAATACTTTCTACCTACTAGCTCGCTAGTTTTAGGTGTTCCATCCTTCCGGTGCTTTCCACACTAACCACTTAGAATTAGGCCAAATACTACTCAACCAGCTCATGCTGTGGTTTGAATTTGCTTTTTCTGTCATATAATGTCAACAAACCCTACATCACCCCCCCAGGCATTATAGATTTCATATTTATATGAGAATGTAAAAGAAGTCGGTGTGACAGTTTAGTATAATTTAAGGCTTTAAAAAGTGCATCGTTCATCAATCCAGCCCTCTCCTCCTTTCTTTCCAGACTTGCTAGTGCATATGAATCTATAACTTTTGGCTAGGAGTCATATTCTCAGAAATGTCAATCTTATCTTCACATATTAATTTTCTAAAGGAAAATCAATTTTTAGAGGAACGTGATTTAATGTCTTCTGCTTATAAACTTTGAATTTTCTTTACAGAGATAGATATGTTAAATAAAAGTCTGACAGTGTCCCAGAGAAATAAAGTGTGCCTGGAAGAGGAAATGAAAAGTCTCAAATTGTTGTCGGATGCAGCCATATTGAGGTCTCAGCAGATGGAGGCATCCAAACAGCATGAAGTGAACTTGCAAGCCAGGTGCTATGAGCTACAGAAGGAAGCACTAGGTAATGCGAGCCTTCTTGATGTTAGCAGCTGGCTGTTGTTCCTGATGTCCTAACAGTCTTAGGCTACTTAACGTGTCTGCCAACATGCCTAACAGTAACTGCAATAACTGTTTTCTCGGGAGTTTGTTTACCCTTGCAATTTGGCCATTTAAAGAGGCGGGACTAAGCGGGTATGTGAGAGACCTCTGAAATACAAGGTAAGATCTCATCAAGACACAGTGGAATTTACTTTGCTGTTTCATTATCTCTAGGGGATTGTTGGCTTTGGGGTGCCAAAGGAAAACAGCATTTGGTGTTATGTAAGATGAATCCAGATTTTATTTTCATTTTTAAATGTTTTACTTCTAAAACTTTAACAGTTTATGGAGAAAAGTGTTAAAGTTTTCACAACTTCATGTTGAGTATAAAGCTTAATTGTAATTTTTTAAATAATTCTTGTTGTGATAAGCCATATTATGTTAAATGTACCATTTCAAACATTTCTAATTATTTAGTTCAGGAATGTAAAAGTATCTTTGCATTTTCTGCAGTAGATGTGTGCCTCTTTTTCACATTGCAAAACTGAAAATTGATAGCCCCTGAGCTCCTCCCCCTGCAGCTCTTTGCAGCCACCTGTCCACTTCGCCTCTGTGAGTTTGACTCTTCTAACAGTGTACTCGAAAGTGAGGTGGTACAGTGTTGTATTTTTGTGTGTGTGTTGGGGGGGGGATTACTCAGTGTAATGTCATCTGTGTTTTAAAGTGTTGGAATTCCCTCAAGTCCTGACTAACCAGTGGTCCATATTGTAGGCAGTCTTGGGTTACACCTCTTACCCGCTGCACATGGGGCTGTGGAGAAGACAATATGCAAGGATCTCTTTCAGCCCTTCTGGTTTCTCTGATGAGCACCCAGGCAGGCCGGCTAGGCCACTGGAGCAGTACTGTTTCCCTAGTCTCATGTGCCATTCCCAACATAATGGTGCCAGGTTACCGTCTCTACACCGTTAGCAACATTTAATGTTTTGGGTGGTCATTTGGTATCTTCCATAGGGAATTGTCTTTTGTGTCCTTTGCCCATTTTTAATATGTAGCTATTTTATGTTTTCACTGTTGAATTATAGAAGTTTCTCATGAATTGCACAGCTTATTATGCATGTGACTTTTCCAGGACATAAGTTGCCTTCTCAAACCTATTTATTGATTTCTTTGAGACTCAGATTTTTTTTTTTTCTAGTTCAACTGGGTTTCCTTCCTGTGTTTTGCTTTTGTTGACTTTATGTCATAATCAAGAAATCATTGCCAAATTCATAGAAAATCTAAAGTTTTTTCTTTCCTTTTTTTTAAAACATGAATTTTAGACAGTTTGGGAATAAATCAAACAAATATATATTTCTATCCGGAAGTATCAAAAATTGTTTTATCAAGATAATGATAAAAATTAATATTTTAGAACTGTGAAGCAGTGTGTTATGATGGAATGAACACCTACTCATGGAAATCTAGAGAGAGAGAGAGATAAGTGTTAGAAGAAAATAAATGAGCTGTATATACATTCGGTATTTAGTAGCACAGTGAAGTCAGAAAAAAAGGTAAAATTTAATAAAAAATTGTAATTTTTATGTGTGTTTAATCTATGTATATGTATGTATGCATTTATGTGTATATGTATGTGTGCTTGTGTTTGTATAGGAGATCAGTTGTGTGCCACAGTGTATATGTGGAGGTCAGAGTCCAATTTACTAAATTTGGTTCCATTTTCCTACTATGTGGGTCCTGGGGCTCAAACTCAAGTAATCTGGCTTGATAACAGGTGCACTTACCCTCTTGCTCCTCCAAAAACCTGTAATATATAAAACTGATCCGTTATTTTTATTTTGTCTTTAAGTTTCCTATTTAACGTTGACTTACTGAAGGTTCTCCTGATAACATTTTGTTTTGTTGCAGTTGAGGCTGAGCTGGAGCTCATGACCTTCTTGCTTCAGGCCCCTGCGTGCTGGAGTTCCAGCCTCTCTTAATCATTTTGTTTGTTTTTAAGTGCTAGCATTAAAAATGGCTATCACCATTACCAACCTTCTTTTAATAATTTTATTAGAGAGCTGTTTGTATAACACAGATGTTAATTTTTTTATATATTCAGTTTTTTACTTTTCTGATCTATCCATTTTTTTTCTTAAGGCATTTTTTTTATTAGACATTTTCTTCATTTACATTTCAAATGCTATCCTCAAAGCCCTCTATACCCTCCCCCACCCTGCTTCCCCACCCACCCACTCCCTCTTCCTGACCCTGACATTCCCCTGTACTGGGGCATAAAAGTCTTTTTTTATTGACTATTTATGGTATCACCATACTAGAAATTTGTAGTTTGGTATAACCAAAAAGTTATCTTTTATTCTTTCTGATTAGTCTTAGTTAAAAAACATTACACATATGATGCACAGTTTTGGGGATCATTTTATTTAATATTTTTATGTGATATGATATTTAATGATCTACTGTCACTCTTATTCCTACTGTATTAGTATTATATAGTAATTAAATCAACATTTTTAACCACCTAACATGTTAAACATTTTTGTGCATTAGTATCTATTTCTGCATTTTGTCTTCTCTTGTAGTAATTCATTTTATATGCCATTAATGCTGATTTTAGTAGAATGCCTTAGTAAACCATTCTTACAAGCAGTAATTCTTTTTCTACTATTCTTTCTTTTAAATATATTTGGTATGTAGTTATTTTTCCATTTAAACTTTTTATGTGTGTGGGGAATATGCACATGTATGGAGATAACAGGTCAAAGTTCAGTGTATTCATCAGTTGATTACCATCTTAGTTTTTAATTTTTCATTCTTTTTTATAGTTATTTATCTTAATTTATGTGTATGAATGTTTTGCCTGCATATGTGTATGTGCACCAAAGGCATGCTTGGTACATTCCAAAATCAAAAGAAGGCATTAGATCCTCTGAAAATGGGGTTTCAGATAGTTGTGAACCACCATGTAGGTTCTGGGCATCAAATTCTGGTCATCAGGAAGAACAGTCAATGCTCTTAGCCACTAAGATCCCTTCAGTCTCCACCCCTTATCCTTTTGATACTGGGTCTTTCATGAACCTGGAGGTTGCTGCTTGTCTTGACTGCCTGGTCAGTAGCTCTCTGGGATCCTCTGCATATGCTCTCCAGCCCCGGGTTACATACAGATGAGCCACACTGCCACATCCAGCCTTTTAATGTGTGTTCTGATCGTCCGAACTTGGGCCTTCATGCTTGCAAGCACACACCTTACTGCGTGATCCTTCTCTTCATCCCTTGTCTCTTTAAACTTTAAGATAATTTTATTAGCAATTTCCAAAGCATCTGACAAATCTCTAGTAAATTTTTTTCTCCAAACTCTATACCATCTTCTCTACATCATAAACTGTTATTATTCTACATACACTTAGGGCAATTTCCATTACTTTATAATCCCAGTAGGGATTCTAATTAGAATTGTAGTTATGTATAAAATTTTAGAGAATTGTTATTCTCATACTAATTCTAGTCATTTTTATCAGTAACTCTTGGGTTTTCTCATATTATATGATTATGCTACCAATAGCACAATCTCAAAGTATTAGCAATTCTAACATTGCTCAAAAGTCTAAGTTCAGAGTCCCTTGTCAGATGGCCTGGAACCTGGAACTATGAACAGAACAATCCCTTTCTTTTTTGAATTGTTTTTGTCATTGAATTTTATCACAGTCACAGAAAACAAAACTAAAACAACCTTGATGGCTGAACTTGGGAATACACTTTCTCAGGCAGTGTTTTGAAGCAGGAGGCCCAGTTCAGTCCCTTTCCTTTCAAATGCATTTCCCTGAGTCATGGTGAGGGTGGGCCTCTCTGTTGAAGCACTGCCCTATTGTTCTAGTACAGTTTCTCTTAAACAGTGACATCTGCCTCGTCTCCAGCTTTAAACTTGTCAACTCTGACTTTCTCACCAAACTGTAAATTATTTCATATTTTTCTTTACCTTATCTTGTAAATCTAAGAGCAGTAAACAGTTACAATGGTACAGCCTGGATGTGTCCTATGACACTGTCCCTTGGGAGCAAGGAATAAACACTACTCACCCTCAACAGGGAATATTCTGATGGCAGACCTAAGTCAAAATACGGCTCGTAAACCAGTTACATTATTGGGCCTACATACAGGAGTGTGGGTGACAGGTTACTTCCAGGAGCACGGGCAACTCAAGGGCAACTGCTTCAACAAAAGTCCTTTCTGGTGTGGGTTCTGACTCACAAAAGCTGGAGTCCAGGGGTTCACTCCCCGACCTGAAGGTAGCATGACTGGCCAAAGACTCTCCTCTCCCCAGCTTCCCAACATCAACCTGGGGCATCCACACACACACACACACACACACACATGCATACCTACACATGTACACCCACATACATGCAACATGTTTGCACACTGTAAACAAATTAAAGAAGGAAAAAACGGGGAAAATATATCCTATAATTTACTTCAAAAAGCTAAAAGTATCATAATTTAAAAGAAAAGCATCATCTCATACAGGACAAGCCAAAAGATATTGTAAACAAATTCCACCAAACTTTCAAACCGAAGATCTTAACGGGTCTGAATGTAGGGCCTTGTGCTTAGTAAGTAAGTACTTAGCTAAGTCTCCAATGCTTACATAGTTTTTTTGTTTTTGTTTTTGTTTTTGTTTTTGTTTTTGTTTTTGTTTTTCGAGACAGGGTTTCTCTGTATAGCCCTGGCTGTCCTGGAACTCACTTTGTAGACCAGGCTGGCCTCGAACTCAGAAATCCACCTGCCTCTGCCTCCCAAGTGCTGGGATTAAAGGTGTGAGCCACCACGCCCGGCTTTTTTAAAAGAAATAAAAATTGAGTGCATTTCTCAGTTCATTCTGCAAGGCTCACTCTGTTCTCAAAACCGGACAAAGGGATTAGAAGAAAGAAATGCAATAAGCTTCTTTAGATTATGAATATTGATGTAACAATTTTCATTAAATGTGAGTAAATTAAAACAGCATTGGTTTTTGCTGAGCACACAATCAATTCTTGTAAGTTTCTTTGAGATACAAAATGCAGTCTTTTCAGATTTCCCCAAGCACATGGTGTTGAAGGCAGGCTTTGTCCCTCGCAGGTCCCTTGCAGCTGCTTGCACTCACCGTGCCACATATCCTGATGGTTTCTGACATCTAGGGAGCACTAGCTGTTTGTCCATCATGCACTAAGCATTAGCTGTTACTTCATTTCATTCTCAGATAGCCCCGGGGTTAATTATCATCATTATGCTCTTGTTACTGGTGAAGAAACTCAGCATTAGTCAAGTTAAGTAATTTGTATTAGGTTACAATGCTAGTAAGTAACAAAGATAGGGTATGTCTTAACTGTGACAGAGGCCAGATTAAAGGAATGACATGTAGCATTTCATTTGATAGTCTGTCTATAAGTGAAGTCATGTGGACAGTTATTGTTAAAAAAAAATTCCTCCAAACTGAATACTCTTCCTAATGGGAGTTTGTCTTAAAGTCTGAACATCATTTTTTTTTTTTTTTGAGGACTTTGGAGGAAAGAGAAATGTGAACCATTATTAAAAAAGTTGACACCATTTCTTAGTGGGTTTCTATACAGAAAAGGGTATAAATCTTGTTTCTTTCCAACTACCTCAACTATGACCAAATGCTTAAGATTTTGATAAGCAGATGTCAGAATGATATTGTCACAGCTTTTTAACAGTACATGGCTGCCTTAAAAGAAGTGTGCTGAGTCTGGACAGGTAACTTCATGAATGTCATGAAACGCTTGGGAGGAAGGCAGGAAACATTTTAAGCTGTTTTTTTGCTAGTGATTTATTATTAGAATGAACATGTCACTTCTAAACTGAGTGTATGAAGTCATATTCAAATGAAGTTTTTATATTGGGGGCCTGAAATATGTCACTCCAGTATATAGCATGTTGATTTTATGAACTGGAAAAGCAGGCCTGTGGTAGCAAGTTCTGCCTAAGAGCTGCTCTGACATTCCTTCCAACAATGAAATTCCTCCCTCTTAAAGTGGATTACTTTGCTGACCTTGAACTGCTGCAATGGGTGTCAGCCAGAGTGTCGATTCCTGGACACTGCTCAAACCAGGTGCTGTTTCTGACTGAGGAGGACACATTAAAAACACAGAAGTAGCACAAAAATAATTTTATGGAACTTATCACACCAGAAGCTAGTAATACCTAAAATATAAATTGTTGTGAATTCCTTACTGTATGAATAGTTGATCCTCTTAGAAGGCCTGATGTTTTACAGTTCAGTTGCATTATTTCCTCTCTCAAAATATGGCACTATCAAAGTTAGCTATTCTAAAGAAGATCAAAGAAAAAAAAAGCAGTCAGGCCCAGGCGTGGTGGCACACGCCTTTAATCCCAGCACTCAGGCAGAGGCAGGTGGATTTCTGAGTTCAAGGCCAGCCTGGCCCACAAAGTGAGTTCCAGGACAGCCAGAGCTATACAGAGAAACCCTGTCTTGAAAAAAACCAAAAAAAAAAAAAAAGAAAAGAAAAGCAGTCAATGGGCCAGTTTTCCATGTATTCACACCCCCCCAAAATGCAACAGGCAGTTGATATGGTGAAACATTTTCATATACTGCTAGGGGTGTTGTAAACTGATACAGCTTCCAAAAATAGTTTGTATCTGTCTGAACTACAAATGCACCCCCACTTTGAGGTTGTAGTTCTAGTCTAGGATTAACATGTAGCATCTTCTTTAGCAAATGAGATAATATGTGAAGTGTGCAAAGTTATTCCTTGCAGCATAGTAACAACAGAGAGCAAGCCACTTCACTGTCTAAGTTACCAGTTAGAGAGTTTGTGCAGCAATCAGACAGGAGTTTCCATGCCGCTGTAAGAGAGGAGCAAACTGTCTTGTCAGGCAAGGAGAGCAAGAGGTATAGTCTGCATTTGTGCTGTGGTGCCGCTTATATAGAAACGAGGCCATATGACATACATATTTAACAATATGCCTTCAAAACCTTCCCATACATGCACACATGCATCTTTACACACACACACACGTGTGTGTGTGTGTGTGTGTGTGTGTGTGTGTGTACAAGAAACTAAGAACAGTGTTTACCTGCTTGAGAGTCATGGGACCTAGATGAGAAGTAATGGGGAAGCCCTTTAAAATTAGACTCTCCTCCACAGCGAGTTGAGATCTATAGAAAAAGAAACCCAGAATGTAGACTTCTGGGTAGCATCCTTCTTCAGCTTCCCCCATTTTAACTTCCTCCAGTGTTGCAGCACCTTTGCTCTAACTGAGGAGCTAATCTCAACAAGTTCATGTCTCCATGACTCTACCTATGAGTTTTCTGTTCTCCTTCCCAAGGTGCACATTATATTTAGTTATCATGACTTCTTAGACTCCTCTTGATTCTAACATTTCTCAAACTTTTTTCTTTTTGTACTCCTTGGACATTTGAAGGACTGCTAGTCAGGTATGTTGTAGGTGCCCCTCTGGTAGATTATCTGGTGTTTTTCTTCCAGCCACACTGGAGTTATGTGGACTGGGAAAGGAGAAGCACAGGAGAGCGAGTGTTGTTATCATATGTCTTGTCAAAAGTAAACCCTGGCAGCACAGTGGGATTTATGACTGCTGATTTCAGTTGACCTTGGTCACCTGGTTGCACCACTACTTGTCTGGCTCCCCTGGGAAAGTGGTGGCCTTCCCTCCCATGCTGTCCTCTTTGAAAGGAACCTTCTACACACAGCTCAGACTGGAGTGCAAACTTCAGCTTTCCCTCATTAGGGGAGAAATCTGCAAAACTTATTCAGAATTGTCCTGCATGAGAGATTAGCCTCTTCTCCCCACTTCTTAATTTATCATTTACATGACTATTGACTCACTGATATTTATATTTAGGTTATAATCCAGTAGTATTTTTTCTCAAACAACATAGCTTTTAGTTGAGTGAGGTGTTTTCAGTTGATTGCTCTGTCTCTTTGACATATTCCTGTCAATAAGGGGTGTTGTTCTTACTTTCTAGAACCATTAAGAAAGCTCACCGTGTCCATTTCATACTAGAATCAGCCACTTCTCCAAGGAGCCATGATTTCTTTGGTTGCAAGATAGCAGTTTCAAATCAGGAACTCAGTGTATTTATTAGTATGGGATATTATTTGCTTTATGTGCTCTCAGGTGACAGAGCAAAGACATAAGTATGCCTGTGCTAATATGTATACACACATATCCACAAGTTCATCTGTATGTAACCATCTGTCACTGTATTTAACCCAATATGGGTTCTTATTAATATTGGAATTCCAGTTTATTGCTGCATGAATCATTCTAGTGGGAAAATTACATATCTTTTTGTATTTTGAAAACTATTTCAAATTAAATGTGTTTTTATAAAATTAAATAAATTTTAAAATAAAATAGTAGGCCATGCTGTTTAACTTAGGCTTATACAATTAGGACAAACTTGCTGGAATACACACTAGATCCTTAAAACCACTTTCTCAAAGTAAAATTCTTTCCCTAAATCAAAGCATATTTCAAATGTTTTTCTTTGAATTTGACGTATAAAATAAGCAATTTAGTTTAACATTTTAGTTTTCTAGAAGAATACTAAGCCTGCCAAGACGGTGGTATTTCATGTCTCCTGAGTGAATTTTCCCGAATGAAAGAAGTCTTAGTGAACATGGGGTTTGTGGCTATAGAGAAGGGAAGAGAAGGGAGTCCTTTCTGGACCCCGTGTCTGATGTAGGCGCCATCAGTACACACCCTCTCCTGTGGTCCTCACATGGCCATTCTGTGACTCATTTGCATGCTTTTATCATGTAGACATACAGTAGTCCCTAACTCTGCAGCCGAGATCCAAACCCAGGTCTTCGTCAAGCAAGGCAAAGCCTGTGCATCCTGTTAGTCATTATACTGAATTCCAAAAGGGCACCTGGAAATACCCAACTCCCCTTCCACAATTAAAAAGAAAAAGGTTTCTTCCCCCTTACAAAATAATTGGCCACTGACCTAGCTGATCCCTGAATTTGTCCTAGGCGGTGCTGTCCAGTTACCTGCCTACAAGAACAACATCTGGGACTGTATTACTGGTATTTGTGGTAGCTTGGAGGGTTGGGTAAGTAAAGGGATTTGTTTAAAAGAGTATATTCTTGTACACCTGTCCTGTGTCTGAGTTACATTCGCCAATATGCAGAAAACTCTTCGGTTTTGTTAAGTGCTCCGGGTGGTTCTTATAACCAGGACAGTTTGATTTTAGCTTAAAAATTAATTAGGAATTCAAGAAAAAAGGAGTCTGCACAGTAACACGGTGGGTGACGGTGGTGGCACCAGCTTGTGTTTTCAACCAGAAATGCAGTTTTGAAGTTTTTCAGTTAACAGTTGCCATGTACAATTTAAGTCACAGAGGAAGTTATTGAAGGAATAATTTTAGGTAGTCAGAATCTTTGGGAAGGTTGAAGAACCAAGCTTAGAAAGTAGCTAGGAATCTGCTAGCTCCCAGCCAAAATCATGCCACAGATTTATTTAGTGAACCCACGGTGACTGTGACCAGAGCGGTGCAGCCCTCTGACCTGCAGTCTCCTGTGGTCATGAAGGCCACTGGACCTGGGACTCTGCAAGGAATTCTCCATGGCTTCAACATTTGGAACTGGTTGTTAACAGATCATAAGTAGTTAGTCTAGAAATGAGCAGCTAGAGTGGCCACCCAGCCTTTGCAGATGTAGTTACTTCCTACTGCTGTCTTGCTGCTGTAAATGGCCATGAATTGCAGAGTAGGTAGATCAGCAAATTCAGAAGTGGAGTCGGAGTGAAATTCTGTAATTCATGTTCAGGGATAATAAAGAAAAGTCAGTGACATGTATGAAAGCCAAGTTTAGAGAGCCCACGAAACCAGGAAAGCTGCACAAAGCAGAGGACAGAGGTGTGTCTGCAGTGGGGCAGAGCAAGCAGAGGACAGAGGTAATTGGCTAGGTTTATAGTATCAGACACGAATCCTGTTGGTTAGGCCTTAAGTCTGTTAGACAGTTGTTGACTCTTGTCAGGACAAAGATGCCACTGTTGCACCAGCTGGGATCCTGTTCTGTGTCCTGGTTTGTAGGGTTTACATCTGGGTAGGGCCATCTATTGCTTTCCTTTTTTGGTGGTATGCATAGCAATGTTTCAGGAAGGAGGCTCCTAAGTCAATTCCAGCTCAGCTTCTCCAAGTCCTGTTTCCAAAGGGTGCCTTGTCTTCAGCAATAGGGTTTTACCTTCAAGTTCCGGGAGGCAAGCAACGGCCATAGAAATAACCTATATTGTCTGGAGATGACTCTTGGGCTCTCCTACCCAACTACTCTTCAGGAAGTCTCCTATGCCTGGTACAGGGATTCTTGTTAAACAGTAACTCTATATAAACTGTATGTGTGTGTGCATGTTTGCATGTGCGCATGAAGGTAGGTATTATAAAATAAACTGCTTACCTATGGCTTTTCAAACATCCTTAGTGTTATTTATCCCTTGCCTCCCTCTATCTCCACATTACCATCTTCCCACTCCCCTGATAGACCCCCCCATTTCCCCATTTTCCCCATGTCTCTTACTTTCAGAATTCATCTTTACTGTGGACTTTTCTTCATTTTAAACTGTCACTCTTTTGTATCTTCTACCTCAGCTGTAGTTTCTTGTTTCTCACCAATGTGATATTAATTACTGACATCCTAAGCAACTGTAAGACGATGACCCTGCTGCCACACACCACACAGGTGGTTCTGACATGCCATCTGTCAGCATTGACTGTGGGCTGGGGCTACAGCCTGTTGGGTCCCTTCAGGCTCTGACACTATTTCTACTGGACAGTATTGTTTCCAAGAATAAACGTATAGATTTGTGTTCACTTTTTTTCTTTTAAAATACCACTGAACATTTTCAACTTTGGTTCAAGTATATAGTTTCTAGGGTAATTACTTTTCTACATAAAAAACTTGTAAATTTGGTTTCCCATCATTTTCTTTTGCTTATCTTTTGAAATACGAATGCTTGATATTTAAATGAATATGTTAATTCTGCTCTGTATTGATAATGGGCTGTTAATGGCAGCCTAATCTTTTTGCTAAAGTTTAGTTCTTTCCAGAAAAAATAAACATGCAAAATAAAAATTTGAGGACTAAATTCTTAACTCCCTTTTAGAAAAGATTTATTTACATGGGTTTTGTAATTTTATGTTTAGCGTACACTAATATTACTTCCAAAATGCACAATTTATCTCCATTGATTACAGTCCTCTCAGAGGTCACTGTGACCCACAAATCAGTCCACTTAAATGATTTTCCTTCTACCTGGTAGAATAAAGTGTCCTTTGCTCTTTGTCATCACTCACAAATACTGGAAGACACAGTTCAGATAAATCATCTCGGCATTGTTATTTCTCTTTGGATCTATTTAACCAACTTTCAAATTTATGTCAAGTAAAAAAATTTTGAAACTTTTTTCTTTCAGTAAGCTGTTTAGTTTAATAACTAATACAGCCTTTTAATGATGTTATTTTACATAAAATACTTGAACATCCTAATTAAATGTTTTTAAAATAGCATTATTTAGGTATAATTTATATATTTTCAGATTTACCTATTTTAGGTATGCAATTTATTGATTTTAGGCTATGCACAGGATTATGTGATAATTGATTGCCATGATCTCAACCTTCCCAATGCTGTGACCTTTAGTACAGTTCCTCATGCTGTGGGGACCAAACCACAACATAATTTTTGTTGCTATTTCATAACTATAATTTGCTACTGTTATGAATTATGTATTAATATTTGTATTTTCCAATGATCTTAGGAGATTGCTGTGAAAGGGTGGTTTGACCCCAAAGGAGTCATACCCCACAGGTTGAAAACCTCTGTTTTAGAGCATTTCTGTCCTTATCATAATGTTTTGAGAGTCTGGAGAGATGGCTCAGTGGTTAAGAGCACTGCTTGCTCTTGCAGAAGACCTGAGTTTGATTCCCAGAACCCACATGACAGCTCACAACCACCATAACTCCAGTCCCAAGGAATTTGCTGCTTTCTTCTTCCTTCCATGGCTACTGGGCATGTATGTGGTACACATACATTCAGGCAAAAGACACTCATACACATAAAATCACGGAATGAATAAATCTAGAAAACTCTTCAAAAGAAGGACAGAAGCTTCCAGGGCCACCAGGACGGCTCAGCAGATTAAAAATGCTGGCCTCAGGGATGGCATTTGACTCTTGAAGAAGAGAACCAAATCTACAAAATGTTCACTTACCTTCACACATGTGCCTACCGCGCACGCACGTGCGTGTGCACACACA
Source organism: Mus pahari (assembly GCF_900095145.1). Lineage (NCBI taxonomy): Eukaryota > Metazoa > Chordata > Mammalia > Rodentia > Muridae > Mus > Mus pahari. Next base: position 58,058,586 of record NC_034593.1, read on the forward strand.
TGTGCACACACACACAAACACACACACAAACACCCTGAGACTGAGACAATTAGCTGCCACTCCTTTTGTGTCCCTGTACCCACCCCCACTCCAATCACTATTATACTCCCATTCTGGACATTTCTTAAAATAGAATCATGCAATGTGTGGTCTTTTTGTGTGCTAGCATAGTGTTTGTGGGTCTCATCTATGCAGAAATATGTGTAAACACCGTGTTCCTTAAATCTCTAGTAAAGTGGGAAATTCAGCTGGGGATGGGGTGGGGTCAACAGATGGACCAAATCTAGGGGTCAGCATCTGCTTCCTGTGCCTGCGTATTTCTGCTGCTGGCCCTTTGCTTTGGTTCTTTCCTTACCTGTTTACCCACAGCCACCATGGGCCATCTGTTAGGTACAATATTTCTGTAGCTCTCTAGGGTTTTGCTCTGAAGTGTCTGTGGACTCTTCTTGCTGCTGTTGTCTGGCTTTATTCTACCATGATCTGATATGATACAAGGATCCATTTCACTTCATTTGTATTTGTTAAGGCTTCTTTAATAGCCTATAACATCATCTCTCTGTCTCTCTTTTTGTTTTGTTTGTGTATGTGTGTTTCTTTTTCTTTTTCTTTTTTCTTTTCTTTTGTTCTTGTATGTATGTATGTATGCATGCATGCATGTATGTATGTATTTTTTGAGACGGGGTTTCTCTGTGTAGCCCTGGCTGTCCTAGAACTCACTCTGTAGAGCAGACTGGCCTTGACCTCAAAGAAATTTGTTTACCTGCTTCTCTTTCCCAAGTGCTGGGATTAAAGGTGTGCATCACCACCTTTAATGTTAGGGATGGATGCTGGCCAAGCAATGTCCTGCATGTTTACTGATTGTGTTTTTATGCTGGCATCCAGGCACCTGAATTTGGGAAGTTTGTAATTCTAGTTCCTGATAACTGGTCTTGTCTTTGTTGGTTGGGTGTTCTTTGTTTTCTGTTGCCCTCTCTGGTTCTTATGAGAGTGTGGCAGTTGTGTGTTGCCTGGTAGGAAATTCTTCTGGGAATCCTGATAGAGATGGTGAGTGGGGATTCTGGGTAAAATGTGTTTTAGGTATTGGGAGCTGACACATAGGCATGGGGATGGGCTAGGAGAGGGTGTTGGAGGGATCCACAGAACAGATGAAAGCAGGGTGGCCCACCAGAACCAGCTCAGTCTAGTGGGACGAGGAGCAGAGAGTGAGGAGAGGCCACAGCAGGTGCTATAGAGCTAGAACCAGGCATGAGACAGGGCGGCTGGTTGGATTGGAGGGAAGAGGAAGGAAAGGAGGAAGTTCTGCAGTTCGCCTACCTACTTCCTTGGCTTCAGTGTGTTTTGAGTTTTTAGTGATGCTTTTTGCTGTGCATCCCCCATGCCCTAGGTTGACTCTTCAACTTCCCCTCTGTACTTTTTCAAAATCTTCATTTCCTTACTGATTTTTCTCCCCCTCCCTTTTTAAAAAAATCTCCTCTAAACAGTTAACTACTTTTTTTTCTTTTGCCAACATTCTTATTTACATGCTAAATTTATTTTCTTCTTCCTTCATTTGCTAATATGAGTCTTCCTTGTGGCCATTGGTTCTTTTTAAAAATGGGACCTTTCTCTTGCATCTCACCAATGTTTCTTGTGGTTAAATTCAGCCTCTAGTGATGAGGAGCTGTGAGCACATCACAGTGAAGTTTCTTTCATTATCTCTGTGTTGTGCTTCGCATGTCTTTCAGGCTGGGGGTATTCTCCAGTATTTTTATTTTTCTTGTTTCTTCACTGTTTTGGTTTCATTTCACACAGGTCTTCCTGGTAAGTTATCTTTACTTGAACTTATTATGCTCCCACTGCTATTCAGGTGTAGCAACTGCAGTAATAGGTGATTTGCCAAGAGACCGGAGGCAAGTTTCTGTAGAAGACATGTGTGTGTCCTTCTTTTGTATGCCCAATAAGATTCAGATATATGAGATGCTGATCTGGGGAAATGTAGTTTATAATCTTCAGTGATAGGTGTTTTCTTAATTTATAATTAAGTCACAAAGCAAGGAAAGAATGGGAAAGGAGCAAAGGTGAATGATGTGTGAACAAGGGGAACGGGCATGGGCCGGAAGTCGGGAAGTTAACCGAGACAGCACTGTAGGGTGGGGAGAGGCAAAGGGAGGCGCTGAACGCCTGTTTAATTGAGACACAGGCTAAAACAGAATAACCAAACAAAATTTAAAAAATAATGCAAATTAAAACAAAGTAGGAAGATGTTGCCTCTTGGGCAGACTCTTTCTTTTCAGTTGGGATGACTAGCTTCTTGCTCACCCTCTGTCTTTTGTAGCAGTTTCTGCAGATGGGGGAAGGGCTGCTAGTCTCAGTAAGCCATCAAGTCACTTAGCATGTCCTTACTGCCAAGAGCTTCTGCAGGAGTTCTCTTGTCTGATGCCAGTTACAATTTCATCTTTGATGTTTTATGCATCATTATTTCCATGACCCATTCTGTGACTGTGGCTCTGTGAAGAAGACCTGCCCACTCAGCCCACACAGACCACACAGCCCACGCAGCCCACACAGCTCACTCAGCCCACTCGGCCTTCTCATACTTGCCCTTTTCCCTTGATGGACTTTTCCAGCCATTCCTGGAAGCAGTCTGCCGCACCACCAAATTCAGCAGTGCACGGCTTCCTTCCCATGTCGCCACCTGCTCAGGTCCTGTTGGAACCAGTTCCTTCCCAGATGTTCACTGCAGGATACTAATGGAAAATCCCAGTTTCACATCCACTGCACACTTCAGTCTCCGCAGCCTGCGTTGCTCTTGCAGTCTGGGTACCCACTGTATATCCGAGGCCCTAAGGAACACATCTAAGTATCACATCTCAGCAGCCTGGTCAGTCTTTCTCCTCTTTGCTGTTCTTTATCTCTCGTTTTTGTCAGGACAAAGTTATTTACACCCAGGCAATTTGTGTAATTAAAAACCAACAACAGCAGCAGCAGCAACAACAAACCCCCCGCCTACAAGGAGTGTACTTTTTTTGTCGTATATAAGATATAAGTTATGAGTCATACATTAAATCCACAGCACAGATGCTAGAATGAACCTTCTACAAACAAACACATCTAAGTATCACCTGCCTTCAAAACAAAACAAACATCCGTCCTTATTAACGTTTTCCTCTCCAACTACAGTTAAAGCCCCTGTCCCACCCATAGGATCAGACAATGTTTGTCTGTTTTGTGTTCCAACATCATTTGGTTCTTCCCCGCAACAAGCGTTCTCCTTTTTCCTTTGCTTTCTTTCTGCTTTATATTTTGCTTACACAGAACATAACTTATTAGTCTTCATGACACAGAAGATACTCATTTGTGACTCACACAAACAAGACCAGTCTCTGAGCCAGTGGCTCTCAGCTGGGGATAGTTGACCCCTTTAAGGTGGCACATCAGATATTTACATTATGATTCGTAACAGTAGCAAGATTACAGCTATGAAGTAGCAACATAAATAATTCTATGGTTGAGGGTCACCACAACATATAAAAGGGAACATATTAGGAAGGTTAAGAACCACTGCTCTGACAATATGTCTCCATAAACATTTTCAATCTTTAACAAATGATAACAATTTATCTTAGTTCCCCCAACAAATTGTTAAGGAAAACAAACTAATTAAAGACCCCATACCCTGTTGTACAAGAGCAAGGAAGGTCCTTAAGGTGGGAAATGATGCCCTTCATTTCAGAGTGGAATTGGAAGAGATGGCTTCATTCCAGCACAACAATAGGTGGCATACAATGTGCCTGTCACTGCTCTCCCTCCTGTGCGCATATGAAGTCACTGAAGGCTGAGAGCCCTGTACAGGGTTCCTGAAGCCATACTGTCTGGAACAAGCAGAGCCAGGGTTTGAAGCTAGGCAATTGGCTTTAACACTCATGCACAGCACCTCTGGAATGTTAAGTATTGAGTTGTTTAGAAGCTTCAAAGTTAGCTTGGGTTTCTTTTATCTCTAACATTAAAAATTTTTTTTTAGAACCATTGGTTTTTTTTTAATTGTTGAAATTCATGTATTGTTCTTGAGATGAATAATTATTGTGACTCAGAATCATCAGTGAAGTCACCTTAACCCTTTAAAATTGCAACTGCCATCTATGCCCAAACCACCCTGAACATGCCCCCATCTCATCTGATCTTAGAAATTACAACTGACAAATCAAACACTAGAAATTTAAATTTTTTTTTACCCTGTGTCTTTGAATGCCTTTATGCCTGTCTATTTTTTCCATCTTGCTACTTGAACTTGACTTATATTTTTTTCCTCCAAATAGCACTTTGAGCCAAAATTTAAGATTGTGTGTGTTTTCTTTATATTAGGAGTTTTTAAACTTGAAACTTCTTTCTACCCTTTGAGGTGTATTTATTATTGTCTTCTCTGATATTAACGTATGCCTATTATTATACTTTCCACGTGACTACTAAAGCTTTCTATCTTCCTATAAAATAGTTAACCATGAATACCTTTTGTATGTGCAGTTTCTCAAAGCCTTTCAGAATCACAGGATTCTTTCAAATGACTAATTACTGCAAATCTGGTGCCTGTGTAATGCTATCCATCCAGCAAGCAGCTGCTTCATGTTGAAGAGAAGCTAAGAGCTCTTTTTGGTTTTGTTCATTTAAAATCATTTGCTTCTTATTTAATATCTGCAGAGAAGGCAGTCACATCATCATAGAATGTGCTGTTGTAAATTCTGGATTGTTTCCATGGGTTCCGCCTTACATCTGCATGGTGCTTAAAGCCACTGCTTCCTTTCTCTTCCTAGTCATTCAGGGCCTTTCGCCTCATAATCCAATGTCATGCTGAATGACAGAAAATTGAAGTTGAATTTATTTGACTATAGAGAAGGACTACTCAGAACAATGCACTTATTTAAGAACTCCTTGCCTCAGAAACTGAAGGAGCTGTTTTGTGCAGGTGGCTTCGACTCTGCTGCTTCCCCTGACTGTGTTCCTTTATTTATTAGCGACAGGAACTGGGCATTCTGCTTCTGGAGACAAAGGGCCCTGCTAGTCTACTCCAACCTTTAATAAGCCTGTGGGATGCGTACAGATCATTCAGAACCACAGCGACCATCCTATGTTTTTGTTTTTTAAACTATCTTTTAGCACTTCCTTATTACAAAAAAATACAACAAAAAAATGAAAAGCAGTCATGAAAATATATAAATCATCTCCCAATAACACACCAGGGGGCTTTTTACATTGTGAGAGTTTCATAATGAATTGTGTTTCCTCAGCTCTACGTAATGTTTTTTCTGCTTAAAGAAAATGCTTTCTTGGTTGGCTATGCTTATATTTCTGCTTCTGTTTACCTAATGTGACAACCTTTATGGGTTCTTGTTTTTAAAGGTAAAACATTTCATTTACTTTACAAATATTCAGAGCTGTTCTAAGACACATGGCAAGCAATCATGGTGGCAGTGTCTCCACTGCTGGTTCTACACTGAACCAAAGACTAATCTACATTTATTCTGAAAGTGAGAGGAGAAGAGAAATATGTGGAGAAAGAATAACCCTTTGTAAAGAGCACACTAGCTTTGACATTATTCCTGTGCAGGGGCATGTGGCATAGCCTGTTTTATTTGGAACCTGGGAAATACTGGAACTCTGATGCATTTGTATATTGAAATGTGAGCCTCAGAATACTTTTTGTTTTTATTTTATGTGCATTGGTGTTTTGCCTGCCTGTATGTCTATGCAAGGGTGTCAGATCTTGGAGTTACAGACATTTGTGAGCTGCCGTATCCTCTGGAAGTGCAGTCAGTACTCAACTAATGAGTCATCTATCCAGCCCTGTTTTCTTTTCCTTCCTTCCTTCCTTCCTTCCTTCCTTCCTTCCTTCCTTCCTTCCTTCCTTCCTTCCTTCTTTCCTTCCTTCCTTCTTTCCTTCCAATATAATACTTTTTAATGTTACCAAAATGAGCTTGAATTAGTGACTATTTTTAGCATATGCTACTCTACTAGTTCTCAGGTAATTGAGAATTAATTACATAAAATTTACATACCAAGTAACAGTTCTCTGGGATCTGTTTAAAGGTAATCAATTTTAACTATTGCCTTAGAAATAATAACAAACGTTTATCACATGGACTTGGGTCCACTCAGGATTATATCCTGGCAGAAGCACCAAGGAGCATCCAGCAAGAAAGCAGGATGGTTGTCTGTGTTGTTTGCTCCATGGAATTAGTCACAAGGGCACCACGTTTGTCTTTATTCTTTCACCAGTAGTGTTTCTCATTTTGTAATGTATATCTCTTTAAAAGTTAAGAGACTGTAACTGGCGTAGAACAAGGCTCACCCACACTTCCCTGACAAACAGTATTTGCTTGTGGGTTTTCTGTTTCAGGAGTCAACATGAACAAGAAAAACTTAGGGATCAGGCAGAACAACTCAGTTTCAGCCAGTAGATCATTTGGTAGCTTGCTGAATAAACCTACTTTCATCTTTCCTCTTTCCATTTACAATAATCAAAATACCTACTTTCTCTTCCTGGAAACTATGACCACAAATGTATAAAGGCAGGGCGAACATAGCATCCACCAGTGAACACCAGCTCCTCCCTCTTCGAGGGGAGCACCATGCTCAGCACTTGGGCATAGCATCCCATCAGTGAACACCCGCTCCTCCCTCTTCAGAGAAGAGCACCATGCTCAGCACTTGGGCATAGCATCTCATCAGTGAACACCCGCTCCTCCCTCTTCGAGGGGAGCACCATGCTCAGCACTTGGGCATATCATCCCGTCAGTGAACACCAGCTCCTCCCTCTTCGAGGGGAGCACCATGCTCAGCACTTGGGCATANCATCCCNTCAGTGAACACCNGCTCCTCCCTCTTCGAGGGGAGCACCATGCTCAGCACTTGGGCATAGCATCCCATCAGTGAACACCCGCTCCTCCCTCTTCGAGGGGAGCACCATGCTCAGCACTTGAGCATGGCATCCCATCAGTGAACACCCGCTCCTCCCTCTTCAGAGTCAAACCTGCCAGCAGCCCGTCTGCAGCCTACTGTGCTTAATTATACAATCACATGGTACAGAACATTCAAAATAAGGTTTCTGGGTTTTGAGATTTTTTTTTTTTTACCAAAAACTATATTTCATATTATTTTCTCTTTTGTTATTGGAAAAAGGTGTACCCTGAAAATATCATTAGTAAGTCCACAGTTGCATCTTGTTTTGAGGGCCGTCCCCTCAGCAGACTTATACTTCTTCAGAGAGATTGCTTGCTGGCTGGCTGGCTGATTTCCTGATTTCAAGAATGGAACAATGCACTCAAGAGAGGGTCTCATTTTTTTTTTTCTCTTCATCTGAAAAAATGAGACAGTTGGAACCAGTCTGGCATTTCGAAGGAATGAAGTTAAATAATGCATGTGGGGAGATGTTGCTCAAAGAACACAAACATCTCATGTAGATAGGTGGGGAAGTTTAATAACTTTTTTGTACAACATGATGATTATTAGTCAACAGAATTATTTTAAAAACTTTAAGAGTAAATTTGAAGTGTATTGGTGTGTTAATAAGCTTGAGTTATCCATTCCATAATGTATACATGTTTCAAAGTGTGATATACATGACACAAAAATTTACATGTTCATTAAAATAATTAAAAATATAAAAATAAAGGTTTTTATATAAATACCTAGAAAACTCTTTTTTAAAATTTTTATCTTATGTATCTACATTTCAAATGCTATCCCCTTTCCCAGTTTCCCCTCTGCAACCCCCTCCCATGTTATCCCCCCTTACCCTGCTTCTATGAGGATGCTCCCTCACCCATCAACCCACTCCTGCCTCACCACCCTAACATTCCTCTACACTGGGGCGTCAAGGACCAAGGACCTTCCTTCCTATTGATGCCAGATAAGGCCCCTTCAGTTCCTTCAGTCCTTCCCCTAACTCCTCCATTGGAGTCTCTGTGCTCAGTCCAATGGTTGGCTGCAAGCCTCTGCATCTGTATTGGTCAGGATTTGGCAGAGCCTCTCATGAGACAGCTGTATCAGGCTCCTGTCAGCAAGCACTTTGTATCATCTGCACTAGTGTCTGGGTTTGGTGTCTGCATGTGGGATGGATTCCCAAGTAGGGTAATCTCTGGATGACCTTTCCTTCAGTCTCTGCTCCATTCTTTGTCCCGGTATTTCTTTTAGACAGGAGCAATTCTGGGTTAAATTTTTGGAGATGGGTAGGTGGCCCCATCCTTCAACCAGGGGGCCATGCCTAACCTCTGGATATGGTTTTGACAGGTTCTACCTTTCCTTTGTGGGGCATTTCAGCTAATGTCATCCCTGTGGGGTCCTGGGAGGCTCTTGCTTTCCTGGTATCTGAGACTTTCTGGTTGCTTCCCCCAGTTACCATCCCCCATGGCTACAGACCTCTGTTCAATTTCCTGACCCTCTGCACATCTCCTCCATCTCCTCCCATACCTGATTCTTCCCCTCTTTCCCCCCTCTCCCTCCTCTCTTCCTCCCCAGTCCCTCCTACCCTCTACTTCCCTTGATTATTTGTTCCCCCTTTTAAGCAGGACTGAAGCATCCACTCTTTGGTCCTCCTTCCTCATGATCCTCATATGGTCTGTGAGTTGTATCATAGGCATTCCATGCTCTTAAAAATATGGAACACTTCACGAGTTTGCGTGTCATCCTTACATGGGGGCCATGCTAATCTTCTGTGTATCATTCCAATTTTAATATATGTACTGCTGATGCAAGCACCCTAGAAAATTCTTATGAGAACATTTGTTTAGAGAGAATTTGCTTTTTGATTTGAAAAACTAGATCAGATAGGTAGGTAGAAAGAAAGAAAGAAAGAAAGAAAGAAGAAAAGAAAGAAGAAAGAAAGGTAGATAGATAGATAGATAGACAGATAGATAGATAGATAGATAGATAGATAGGAAGAAAAGCATGCTATAGATTTACATAGAAGTTTGGCTCATGTATATAGCTTCATTTAAAAATGTCAAATTTACTATTAAAAAGGATATTAAGCTGGGCAGTGGTGGCACACACCTTTAATCCCAGCACTTGGGAGGCAGAGGCAGGCGAATTTCTGAGTTCGAGGGCAGCCTGGTCTACANAGTGAGTTCCAGGACAGCCAGGGCTACACAGAGAAACCCTGTCTCGAAAAAAAAAAAAAAAAAAAAAAAAGGAAAGAAAAGAAAAGGATATGAAAATGTTTGAGGTAGCTAGAAAATAAAAATTTGACAACTCCCTTGTTTTGAATGACTTTTTTCTGTATAAACTGGCTAGTCCATTTGTGTAGTTTCCTTCTGTACCTTAAATGCTCCCAGGGAGTTAGGTGGAGTCAGGCTTCAGACCACAATCCTCACAAGAGCCTTCTGGCAGGACTGAGATAAGCCAAGTACAACACGCACTACACATGGCTTCTGGAGTAATCCTTCTCAAATACGCCCTAAACCACCTAGATGAAGGCTGTGTGGAAACCAGTTGCCTGCACAGTGTTCTCTTGCCTTTTGAAGCTATTAACATGCCTTGTAGATGCTACTCAGAGCTAAACTATTAACCCTGAGCCTGGCATGTGATTATGTCTTTCATTTCTATCCAGAAGCCTCAGTAGGTTTGGGAACAGAAGTGCAGAGATCCAAACGTTTTAAGAAGTGAGCCACATGATCAGAAATGTATGGAGTGTGCCAGCAACATAAATGTCCTTGAAAACACTAGAAAGGTTACCCTGTTAGGTGCTAGAAAATCAGCCTGACAAGTGAGGGGAGCAAAGGCCCTGTGTGGGCTGTTGTGAGGTCTCAGGGGTTTCCTAAGAACCTGTATTGTTCTTAGGAAGCTAGAAGGAAACTTCCGAGGGATCTGGTTGAGTTTATAAAAGCACCTAGACACTAGTGTAGTGGTAGTTTTTAGCTACACCGCTTTGGCTCCCAGCTGGTCATGTGTGCACCCGCCCAGGAATTATCTGGATTCACAAATGGAAGACACACACACACACACACACACACACACACACACACACACACACACACACATTGTGACTAGTTCAAAGGCTGGGCACTCCTAAACCTTCCCTTGCTAGCAAATGCTCCCCTCTGGTACTCCTGAGACTCCTAAACTTTCCCCTGCTACCATAGGTCCAATTCTTACATGGCTGGTTGTCTCTCCTGTAGCTCGCTCTTCCCATCCTTCTCCCCAAGTCACCATGATTCCCCCATTCCTTCCAAAGCAGTGTAGCTAAGAACTACCGCTACACACAGTATACTAATGACCATGCTGTGTCGTTTCAGATTTACAGTGTCAAGTAGAGGCACTTGGGTTGAGACTTCAGAAGACAGCAAAGGAGTTGGACAACTGTAAGGAGATGCTCATGTAAGGGGCAACACTAAACAGCTGTAAGAAGGGCTTGCGCATTGATGTGTCACAAAACTAAGACTTTGGAAAGACTCCAGAGTGTCGTCTTCAGGCAATGGTTCAGTTGTAGGTGATGGTCTGCTGTGGCATCTTGTGGCTCTGTTGTAGCCTGCTATGATTATTGATGAACCTGTTACTCTTTTAACTCAGTAAAGTGTTTGTCCCCCGGGAGAGGACCTAGGAGTTGTTTCTTGACCTCTAGGATGGGATCAAGTAGAGAAGGTTGGTTACCTTAGCTATGTGGCTGATTTCTCTTGATGTTCAAATGAAGGAATTCTCTCATTTCCCCCCTTATATTCATTTCTTTACTGTCCACAATATTTCACTTAGATTTTATGAATTGTTGTTTTCTTAAAATATCTAATTTTCAGTTCAAAACAGAGTGCTTTTGAAATGGTGAATATATTTTATGATAATGAGGAAGAAATACTGGAAATCAAATGATAAGAAAATGGCCTTATAAAATGTCCAATGGTGGGGAAGTGGCCCAATGGGTCAAGCACTTACAGTGTAAAATTCTGCATTTTGAATACCCAGTGCCCAGTTAAAGCCAGGCATGTAGCACCTGGCTATACCTCAGTGTTTCTGTGATGAGAGCCAGGCAGGAGAACCTTTAGAATCCATAGCCAGCCTGACATGTGAGTGCAAAGCAAGAGATGCTATTGAAAACATGGTAGATGACAAGGACCTCCACATGTACACCATGACACATACATGGCTACACACACACACACACACAGAAAGAGAGAGAGAGAGAGAGAGAGAGAGAGTGAAAGAGAGGTAACACACACATATAAAATGTACCCAGGGCAGTATTTGTTTTAAAAAATAATTTACTTCAGGAATTTGAAAGACTACTTTATATGTAAACATGGTATATCTATAATTATAATGCTAAAATAAACTGCACATGATCTTTGAAAAAAAAAGTCTACCATTTTACTCCTTGGGAGACTGGTTTCAGTTCCTGTAGTCACAAGGCTCAGCCTCATAAATATAAATATTAGGGTGCTTAGCAACCAAATGTTTGTGTTGACCATGGCTGTGCCTAAGAACAATGTGTTTAATCAAATATTGAACAACATAAAAGGAACAAATTCCAGAAATGTCTAATTAAATTAGTGCATAGTTAGATTATTTGTAGCAAGTGCTTTGTTTTAGGAAAACAAGAAGTTAATAGTACAGTAAGGTCAGAGGTTTGGTGACCTGGGCAGGATGCTGGGGTAAGCGATGAGAAGGCAGAGAATTCTTGGTGCCTTTTCTTCCTCAGGTACAAGAAGTAAGTTTCTGCAATATAAGAAACATGAAAAAGAAACAAGGGAGCAATTGCCAAAGTAAAAAGTCCTTGTGCTGTCTATAATATCAGAGGACTGTGTTCTTATGGAAGGCTTGTGGAAGCGCAGCCTCGGCAGACCACAGCTACTGTGTGACATTTGCTTATTTTGTTATTACCATTAGTATTGTTGCTATTACTGTGTGTGTGTGTGTGTGTGTGTGTGTGTGTGTGTGTGTGTGTGTATGAGTGTGCATGCACTCATACATGGCTGAGTGAATAAACATACTATGGCACATGTACAGACATCAGAGACCAGCTTATGAGACTCAGTCAGTTCCCTCTTTCCATCATACATGTGCAAGGACTTAAACTTGCATCCGCAGGGTTGGAGACATGTGTCTTTACCTCTGAGCCCTCTCCTTGCTGACCCAACCCTTGCTCCTTGGAGTTCAGGCAGTGGTGAGGAGAGGGGACTGAAGCTCTTTCAGAGAATCCAAATTTGGCTCCCAGTGCTCACATCAAGCAGCTCCGAACAGGCAGAAACTCTCTAGCTCCAGGGGGTCCAACTCCTCTGGCTTCTGTGGGCACCTGTATTCACCTGCAGACACACACACACACACACACACACACACACACACACACACACACACACGCACACACACACAATTTAAAATAAAATATTAAAAAATAAAGTTGAGACGTGAAGAGGTCAGCCTGGGAATAGAAAAATTATATCTGCACCTGACTAAGCTGAGATTGAATTTGTGATCATGCGAAAATGATGTTTATAGGTAGGATCTTGGATAAGTAAGATGGTTGCAAAAGGGAAGAACAAGATTAAAACTTATTGGTTGATACACAATCTGAGATTTTTTTTCTGGAGTAGTTTTGTACAGAATCTTTGTTTAATCAAGGAGTCATTTCGTTTAAGATTAACATAAGCCTTGTGCTGTTTTGCTAAATGTACTTGTTCTGATATTTGTAACCTGAGTACTGAGAAATGGTAGGAGTCAAGGCAGAGCAGGCTGAGGAGGAAATGTGCCACCTCCTGACAGTCCATCATACTAACTGCTCACAAGGGAATTGCCCTAGTATTGCAGGAATACTGTGCTGTCCTATCAGCTTACAGAGGTTCTGCTTCCCACCCACAGGAGAACTGCTTCAATGAAAACTTGGAGGGAGTGCCCACTTTTAGAAAACATGGGTTGTTAACGAGCCACTTAAAAGGGTCCCTGGTGCTAGAGACCTTGTTCTATGCATGTCTGTACCTCCTCCAGTCTATGCTCCACCTGCATTCTGTCTGCTGCATGGAGTAAATGGGGTGGGGGCTGGGGAGCACTTAGGATCAAAGCCCCGAAGTCTTAACTGTGCCCAGAGGTCACCAGTTCTCTACACATATTATTATTTAATAGGCGTGAATTTGTGCTTTGACCAATGATAAATTTGAATTGAAAGCAGTTTACTCAAAAATTTGATGTACAGGAAGCAGGAAAGATGGCTCAGCAATTAACATTGATTGTTCTTGCAAAGAACCAGAGTTCAGTTCTACACAGTGCCTCACAACCATGTTAATTTCAGTTCCAGGAGATGCAGAGCCCTCTCCTGACCTCTGAAGACATGCAAGTGGCATGCATACATGCAAGCAAGTATGCATACATACATACATACATACATACATACATACATACATGTAAAACACTCATCTGATAATAAGTTAGGGATTTTCTATCCATATTCAAACATCTTTGGTCTTTTAGAAATTAGAAAATGTTGTAGAATCTTTGTTGTTTAAAGTTTTGATTCTGACTTCTGTGGGTGCTGGTGACCTTTCTCCATTCAATTTGATGTAATTCTTTTGTTGTTTAAGATTTTTAGAGCTGGGGAGGGGGTAGTTAAATGGTAGAAAACTTGCACTACATGTGGGAGGCCCTGCACTTAATCCCTACCACTACAAATAAAACAAAAATAAAGTAAGACATATGCATTTAAAATAAGATTTCTCATAAATGGCTAGAATTGGCTAGCTTTTCCCACATAAGATTTTTAAGAAAATATTTTCTATGGTTTATGTGTTTTTGAGACAGGGTCTCCTATAGCCCAGGCTAGCCTGAAACATGCTACTTGACAAAGAATGACCTTGAACTTCTGATCCTCCTGCTCCCATCTCCCAAATGTCAAGTACTAGAGATGCAAGCATAGACCACCATGCTCAGTTTTATGAAGTGATGGGGATAGACCCCGAGGCTTCATGCATGCTAAGCAAATGTTCTTCAGCCGAACCACACCCACAGCAGTATTGTTCTAATTGGAAACTGATTTTTATTTTTCTTGGTTCGAACTCTTTGGCTACAGTCACTGAAGTGAGGGAATGACTAGTTTAGTTGATCCAGAGGCTCAGCAATATCATGAAGGGTTTTGATGTTCCTGTGTATTAGTTAGGGTTCTGTTGCTGTAAAGAGACAGCATGACCACAGCAACTCTCATAGAGAAGAACATTTAATTGGGGCTGGCTTACACTTCAGAGCTTTAGTTCATTATCATCACTGCAGGAAGTATGGTGGCACATAGGCAGACATGGTGCTGAGAGTTCTAGATCAGGATCAGCAGGCAAAGGAAAAGAGAAAGACACTGGGCCTGTTTTTGGCTTCTGAAACCCTGAAGCCCCACCCCCACCCCCACCCTATGACATACTTTCTCCAACAAAGCCACACCTCCCAATGGTGCTACTCCCTGTGACCGTATGGGGGCCGTTTTCACTCATTACATCTGCTCTGTTAAATGGACTACTGGAAGGAGAAATTGGACTGGAGAAATGAGCTTTGACCTAGCAGTGTGTATCTTGGTGAGTGATAACTAAAATTCTGAGACAAGGAAGAAAGCTACAATGAGTGTCATAAAGAACACAGCAGTGCTTGCTGAGTGCTAGGACATTAATTAGGCTCCGAGAGTCAGGTTGTACCTGCCTGCAAACTCCACCTTTGTCACACTGTCTACATAATTAGAGAAGTGCCACATCAAAATAATGAGAGCTAAGAAGGCAGTGCGGGCCTATAATCCTAGCTGCTAAGGAGATGAAGTCAGGAGGAGCACAAGTTCAATGCTACCTGAGCATCGTGTGACACTATTTCTGGAGAGACATGAATAAACATCTTCTCACTCCAGATAGGGGCCTTACTACAAACCAAAGTATGGATACCATCCCATCTAATTGGTGAAACATGAGTTTCTTGGGGTTACTTTTGGGAGCAGAAATGACTCAAAGACGGCTACATCACCAAAAAAAATCTCCCTCAGCACAAGTGGCAGCTCACAAAAGCTGAAGTATATAGCACAGCCTGCAGGTAACAGGTTGGAGAGTGTCTTTTTCAGGTAGTTTAGTTGGTCTGAACTATTTAAAGATAGCTTAGTTATCTGAGCCCTCTTCAGGTGGCTTAGTTGGCCTCAGCTCTTCCAGGATTCTCTAGAGTAATAGAACTTATAGCATAGTGCCTCAGTCCACAAGACTGAGTGTCTCAGCTGGTATTCAGGATATGTTGGCATCCTGAAGAAGTAAGCTCTAATGCCAGTGAGGCCATGGACTTGCTAGAAAGACAGGGGCAAGCAAACAAATATCAAAGGCTTTCTTATTTCATGTCCTTACAAAGGCTACCAGCACAAGGTGTGGCCCAGATTAAAGGTGTGTCTTCCTACCTCAAGATCCAGATTAAAGGCCTGTGTTTTCCTATCTCAAAGATATGAATTAAAAGTGAATCTTCCTACTTCAAATTAAGCAAAAATCCCTCACAAGTTTGCTCCCATTCTTGGATTTTAGTTAATTCCAGATGTAGTCAAGTTGGCTACTAAGAATAGCCATCACATGTGATCTTCCTCTTCCGCATAGCTCAGCTTGTTTGAAAGTGTCTTTCCATCCTTATGGCTTATATATTCTTAGGGAGGGTCATATATATTCTCAGTGAATATGGTCAGTTTCAGGGACTTCCTGAAACTTTTGAGTTGTTTACTTCCTGGACTTAACTAGTTTCCCCGGAAGGATGGAATGTTCCCATTAGAATATCCTATATTTTAAGGAACTTCCTTTCAAGATGGAATGTTTTATTTGGAAGCAAATTGGTGTGCAACAGTGGGCCACAGAATGTGTTTAAGACAAGGCTGAACAATTTAGAAAGACTGTGTCTCAAAATGAAAAAGGGCTGAAGCTAATGCACAGTGGTAAAGAATTACCTGGCATGCAAAAGATCCTAGGCATTATTTTTAATATATTTATATGCGGATGTGAAATATATTTACATTATGTTTATATATTACCAGCAATATTATGAAGGATTTTGATGTTCCTGTAAATATTAACTGTGCACACATATATCAGGATAAAATAGATAGATACAGATATACTGAGTGTATGTATGTATGTATTAGTACAAAGGCAGGTAAATAAGACATGAAAGACTACCATAGACGAGAACTTTCCAGGAACTTTGAAAGCTGATGCAAAGAAAGAACAGTAAAAGGTTTGACCTTAATGAGCCATGAACAAGAAGAAAGCTAGTCATGTACTGCCAGTGGTAGACTACAGTAGCAAGCTTTCTTTTTTTTTAATTGGATATTTTCTTTATTTACATTTCAAATGTTATCCCCTTTCCTGGTCCCCCCATAGGCAAGCTTGTTCTCCAGTCCATTAGGACTTTAAGAGCATGAGACCTAGTGAATCCTGAGAAGTTGGTAAAAACTCGTCTAGATACTCCCATGCCAGGATCTGTTTGGGTATATAATTTGGAGTAATCATATACTCTGCATATTCTGATGGTTATATAAGGAAAGCCCCTCTGAGGAATCATGTTTGGATCACTTAAGGCAGGTGGCCCATCATCAAAAGCTTCATGCTAGGGTTTACAGAGGCTTCCCTACCTGCTTAGACTAAAGCAATGCATGTAGGGATTCATAGCCCCAGACAAAGCTCAAACCACACAGCAGACAAGCTCTGTGCCTCACCACACCTCCAAAATTAAACAGGAAAGCAGACAGACAGAGAATTGGAAAGCCAACTATGAAGATGATAAAAACTTACTAAGTATATGATAAAAACTATTCTAAGCCCCATCCCACTCGTCAAAGTGACTAGGAATTATGAGACCTAAGAAATTCAAATTAGCAACAAAAGACATCTAAACTAGGAAAATTAATATCTATATATCCAGAATAATATATCCAGAATTGTATCTATAAAAGAAAAAATAACTATTATGAAAAACAAGCTATTAGAAATTGAAGGATTAAACATGTGACCATAAAAATTATCCCTTTCATATTAGATATGAATGCACATACTTGGCATGGGTTTAAATGAACTGAATAAATAATTGATACAATTATTAACAGTTACCTGCCAAGAATACACAGGAATGAAAGTGAGGTTTGTGCAGTATGCTTATATATCTCCTTAAGATTTTATTTATTTTCATGAATACAGTAAGAGGAATAACTTCATTTAAATATTTTGGAATTTATCAACTAGTAATTAATATAGTAGTTGTCTATCCCTTATCCACAAGGGCTATGCTTCAAGACTCAGTTCCTAGCAAGATATAGTACCATATTCTTTTAATCACAACAGAAAGCAGAGGTACATGGATCTCTGTGAACTCTAGGCCATTCTGGTCTACCTAGTGAATTCTAGGACAGCCAGAGTTACATAGTGCACCCTATGCAACAAAACAAAACAAAAATCCCCCTTCAGTCCTAAACCACCTTAGTTAGTATTAAATCCTACACACACAGTTTTCCCTGTACCTTCTTTAGTTACTTTTCTATTGTGTTAAAAGATCATGATCAAGGCAATTTATGAAAGAAAGCATTTAATTGGGGCTTACAGTCTCAGAGGGTTGGAGTCCATGATGGCAGAGCAAAGCATGGCAGCAGGAACAGCTGAGCCCTCACATCTTGATCCACCAGCAGGAACAGAGAAAGGGCACACTAGGAATGGCAGTAGCCTTTGAGACCTCAAAGTCTATCCCGCCCCACCACAGTGACATACCTCCTTCAACAAGACTATATCTCCCAATGCCTCCCAAACAATTCCACCAACTAGAGACCATGAATTCACCCATCTAAGCTGTTCTCAGATTTAAATTGCTCACAATTCTGACAACTGTTATGAACTCCACTGTCCCACCCCATCCCACCAAGGGTAGCCATCACTTTGCCCAATGTGCTCACATTCTAGAAGCTATCCTGCTCAGTGATCAGATCTACTGCTGTTTCACATAGTGTCTGCTTTTAAGTAATCTTTACATAGAAGCCCCAGGACCATAGTATAATGTCACTTAACATACTTCATCAGGTAGGCCTTGTAAGTATCTCATTAGATAGTGAACACAGTATAATAGGATATGAAAGAGAGCTTATTCCTACAACTTTCATTGCATTATGACTACTTATCATGTGCTTAATATATAAATTAAACTTTGTCATGGGCACACAGGTGTGGTGGACTGAGAATGCCCCTAAAAGGCTTAGATGAATAAATACATGGTCCCTAGTTGGTGGAATTGTATGTCTAAAATGGTTACACAAAACACATCTTCTAATCTCTTCACCTGGTGACATGCTTATACTTGATTAGCAGCTATTGCTCATCACTTAACAGTCTGTGCCACAATAGGCTTCTATCAGGGGTATTAATGTGTGAAGCCCTTTAACACAGCTGGACACTCTGGTATTAGAGCTTTTTCTCTTATTAGCATATAACTGTTAATGTTCTGATTCCCCAGTACTTCTGTGATGACTTGTAAGAATTTTGTGTCTGGATGTAACCTGGTGATATTCTGCTGTATGATGTCACTACTTGTTACATGGTCTGATCTCAGTAGTGTCTAGTTTGCTTTCTATTGCTGTGATAAACAACATGACCAAAAGTGACTTATGGAGGAAAGGGTTTATTTGAACTTATTGCATACAGTCCATTATAAAAGACAATCAGGGCAGGAAATCAGGCCAGGAACCTGGAAGTAGGAATTGACCCAGAGACCATGAAGGAATGTTGCTAATTGGCTTGCTCCCCCTGTCTTGCTCAGTCTGCTTTCTTCCACAACTCAGGACTACCTGCTAAGGGGTAGCACTGCCCATAGTGGGCTAGGCCTTCTCACATTAATGTTAATCCAGAAATGCCACAGGCCAGTCAAATGGGAGCATTTCCTCAGTTGAAATTTCCTCTATCCAGATGACCCCAGCTTTTGCCAAGTTGAAAGAAAGAAAGAAAGAAAGAAAGAAAGAAAAGAAAGAGAAAGAGAAAGAAAAAGAAAAACTAATGGTAATGGTGGTATCATGAAACAGGCAAGAAACTGGGTCTGTCTTACCCTGCAGACTGCCTCCAGGGCAGCAGCTCCATCTCCCTCCAGTGATTGTGTCTTCACCAGTGCTGTGTGGAGTCTGCCCTATGCACTTGAAGTTTGGAAACCAGCAGAGCTCCTATCTGGGGCTCCCCCTGCTAAGCTATGTCCTATTCAGGTTTAGCCCTTCTCTTCCCAGCAGTTGAGGTTGCTTGAAACCTTTTCCTCTGGTTCTTAGGGACAGAAAGACTAGCATTTTCTGCCAAAGTTTTAATTCCTCTGCCTGTTTCTTACCGAGACTGTCCCCAGGCTTTAAATGACGTGAGAAACAACCAGACTCTAGAGTGTCACTTTATTGCAAGGTCACTTTGGATCTCCCCACTTTTGGTCAGTTCCCCAAACTGTAAGATGGGATCTCACTTGGGTTTTGTGGGGTTTGTTTGAAAATGTTAAGAGCATAACCTTCTTAGTTAAATATGACCCACCTGGCCAATACGAGTCCTGGCAGGTGTTCACTTGGCTAAGTGCATCTTTAAATAATAACAATGTGAATATTTTAAGATATGGAAAAATATTTTATTTTGAAATAATGAATTTTAACTATTTCAAAATACTTTTGCCTTAGGAAAAAATCTAATGATGCTGAAAGCTGTGAAAGAGAACTTAGAAAACTGAAGTTTGAGTCCATTATCACTGAGTCAAGGTATATACTGAAAAATTTTAATAAACATCTTAATAACTGAATTTAAACCATATTTAGAGATCATCTTATTAAGAGTGTGCATCCTGCTATTTTCTTGCTTACATATGTAATACCTAATTGTACCCCTAATACCTCACAGTTGTTCCCTGCTTCTGTCTCTGCCTACAGTGGCATTACTACTATTTTCTTTGCAGTGGCAAAAGCAACTTAAGGGGAGAAGAGTTTGGTTTTGTGTTCACGGGTTAAGAAGGAAAAGAGTCAGTCCATAGGGTGGCGGACACACGAAGTGCGTTGTCTTGTAGGCAGGGAACAGATCAATGCTGGTGCTCTGTGGTTTTCCTTCTCTCGCAGCATGATATGACCATGCTGGGGCAGTTCTTCTTCCTCTATTAAACCTTTCTCAGAGCAGCCTTATAGATACCCCCAAAGAAGTATTTCCATGATGAGTCTAAGTCCTGCCAACCTGGCATTGAGATACACAGTAGCAGCTCCACCCCTTGCCAACTTGACTTCCAAACACATTACATCCTGGCCTCTGAAGTCACTTTTTCATCTTGGGACACATACCCATAGTCTTTAAAATCCCAACACTTTCCCAAAACCTAGAGTCTCTTCTCAGACCTAAGGTAGTTAGTCTGTTTAAGTAAACTATTATAAAATAAGAAACTAGTGTGCACACTTCTACACTGCAGAGTAAGCATTCCCATTCTGAAGGGGAGAAGCAGAATTGTAGCAGGGTAAAACCTAACCAAAGCAACTCAAGACCCTTTAGGACAAGTACCAAATCCTGCAGTACCATGTCACACATCCAGAGCTTGTGAAAGAATTACCCCGCCTTCCACAGCATCCGTCACATTCTTTCCACAAACTAGTCCCCAAGGCCTAAGATCCACATGCTCAGTTTATCTCACTCTTTGAATCCAATTTCCCATTCCCACTCCCACTCCCATTCCCATTCCAAAGGGGAGGAACAGAATTGTAGCAAGGTAAGATCTAACTAAAGCATCTCAAACCCACCTGAGCAAACACCAAATCCTACCATAGCATGTCACACATCCCACCTTAAAAAGGGAGCTTAAGGATGCAGGGGTTGGTTTTAGCTCATTTTTAAGAAGAACGCAGCTAATTATGACAGGGAAGACATGGTAGTAATAGTGTAAGGCAACTAGTTACATCTTACACAGTCAGCAACTAGAGAGCAGTGAATATGTGAACCCAGATTCCTTTTTTTTTATTCAGCCTGAACCCCAGGCTGTGGAATGGTGTTGCCTATGTTCATAGTGTTCTCTATGTATCTTCCCTCTTTGCTTAAACCTTTCAGAAACACCCTCATAGACACATGCAGAATCTATGGTGAATCTCAGTCCAGCCAAGTTGGTAATGAAGATTAGTAATCACAATGGGGGAAATTTAGCATCATAGAACTATCCATGTTTTTAACATCTTTGTTTTGATTTTTAGTTATATCATGATCAAAATTCAAATGAAAGTTCTAAAAAATATATAATCATACTATAACTATAAAATCATAGTATCTAATGCATGTTCAAGATATTTTGTTTTTTATTCCTTTTAGGCACAAAAGGCTACTTAAAGAAAAAGAAGACTCTTTAATTACTTGCCAACAACTATATAAAACTGTACAGGAAGAGCTGACAACAAAAGAAAGACAAGAGGAAGATATAAAACGAAGAATCAACCTCACAGAAAATGAACTAGAGATGACTAAATCTCTCCTGCTTCAGACACAGGAAGAAATTTTAACACTGAAAAATGAAAGGTGCAGTCAAGAATAATTCCTTAGAAAATGTTATCTTTAAATAAGTATTCACCATATATTTAAAACACCAATGTGGATATTATAATAACATTAAAGTCAGGACTTATGACACATTTCACAAGTAAGTTTATTGAACTTCATTGCCTCTCTCCCAAGTGATCAAGCTGCGTCTCAGCCTGATTAACTGCTGTGTAAACCTTCCAGATGGACAAGGCAGAGACGTTGTTCTGGTTGCATGACTTTCAGAATTTTATTCAAATATGATCATTTGTGAATATTTATAACCTTACCCAAACATTGACGGATTCTGGCTTTTGACGTAAAAATGTTTGCTGGCTTTTTACCATTCTTCCTTTTTATTGACTCCTCTTTAACTGTCTTTCTGAGGCTCCATAAAGGCCGTGTCAATGGCACTGAAGCATTTCGGCGCAGACTCTCATGATGCTTTGTTCTGACCACTTACGTTTGAATTAGCATCTTCTGAAATAACATTTCAGCTCTGCTTTCTTTCTTGGTTAATTTGCCTAGAATGTCTTCACTCCTTCTTTTGTTTTAATTGTATATCTAACATATAGCATAAAATTTGTTTTTCCTTGTAATTTTTTAAAATAGAGGCAAAGAGAATATTCCTTTTATATGTATTGATCGAATTATTACGTTCTAGAATATAATAAGCCTTATAAGGACAGAAGAGGGCCAGCAAGATGGTTGGTAAAGACCTGGTAATCTGAAGGTGGTGTCAATGGGACTGATTTTTACTTTTCATTATTCTCTGTACATAGGAAGCTGATGATTGATGACTATTTGTTATTATATAATTTAAAAGACATGTTATTAGTTGCTTTTGGTGCGTGTGTATGCTGGCACACACACCACAGTATATGTGTGGAGGTCAGAGGAAAACTCTGCGGGACTCGTTCTCTCCTCCTACCCTTATGCAGGTTTGGTGGGTGAATTCAGATTGCCAGGCCCTTACCAACCATATTGCTGGCCATCTTCTATCATTTAGTCTCATTAAAAGTATTTGTTAGTATTATGAGTACCATTTACACACACACACACACACACACACACACACACACACACACACACAATTTTAGTTCTCCTTCATAATGATAGCTGTTTTCTGAGAATAGCTCTGGGGTAGGGCTGCAGTAGTAGATGGCAGGCATATTATAATTAGGTAACTGGGTTTGTTGCTCAGAACTCTTTCACTCGAATTCTTGCATGGATTATGGGAATCATCTGTTTGTACTGCAGGCTGGCAGATCTTCAAGAAACAAGGCCTATCTCCGTGCTTCATGGGCTGATTTTGTTTCTTCTTCTCTTTAAGAACACTGCAGAGCTAATGTCACCCACATTTCTTCCTCACTTTGAGATATGTTAACCTGATTCTTGCAACAATGTTGTCTTTGTACCTACCTGACTCTTCATCAACCTCTTTCCTTCTTCCTTTTGTAATTGTATCGTATATGCAGAGGTCATACGTTATATGCCACATATAACAGCAGATAGCATGTTAGACTATGCTGCAATCTAATAAGCGGGAAATTTAGAAAAGCCAGGCTTTTTCAAGGACTTCCTGCTGTAAGACTGAGCATGCATAAATGTAACAGAGACTTGTGCATGGACACTGAACTTGAAGATCACTATAATTTACACACACATCATAGTATAATATTAGAAATACATACTGATGGCCCTAGGCACATCAATCACTTCAGAAATGTCCCGTATGTATATGTAATATGGGTTAACAACCAGTGGCCATAATGATTGTCAATCTTCTGAAAACAATTAATGTATTCTATAGAGAACATACATAATTACAATCCTCAAAAAGATACATTGTAATAAATAAAATGCTCAGAAGACTTTGGTCTAATATCTTGGTCATTTGAACAATTCATGCTATCTAGGACTCCGTTTTTGATGATGCTGGAGCAAGGCTTATCTGTGTACTCAGGTGAACTCTGTCTGCCATGGTGGGCACTGAGCTCCTCCCATCTTCTAAGTGTTTCTGAAATTCTTCTTTGAGGATCAGTCTAAGTACATGTGATCTACACTATCATTGGTGTGATAAACATTAGGAACAATGTTTATTAGGAACATTTGCTTCCCTTAGGAACAAATCAATACAACTTAGAAGCAATGGGAAGTAATAGACATATTTAGTAGTAGATACACACCTGTAATCCCAGCATGGAAGAGGCCAAGGCAGGAGGATCACTTTAAGTTCGAAGTGAGGGCAGGCCAGTCAAGGCTACATAATATGACCCTGCCTCAAAAACCAATAAGGAACACAATGGTGAAGCAAGGGCTCTGTACTTTGTAGGCTTTTGAGTTAAACAAACATAGATTTGCCTCCCAGCTTGGCCACTGTCAAGCTTGGGTAACCCAACTATATTAACTCATTTCCTTATGTGCAAACTGGGCGTGCTAATACCAGTTGCTCTGCATGATGTAGCATGTAGCAGTGTGCCTTGCAGATGCTCTGAAGTATTATTTCTTCTAGTTTTTTTTTCTTTTTTTTTTCTTTTTTTGCCCTAGCTCCTTGAAGCATCGTTTTTATAGTCTGTTGTCACTATGTAGGTACTTAGCAAGCATCTGTTGAATTCAGTTTGTCTTGTTATTCATGATATGAAACAGTTAATCCTTGGGGTGATTCCATTTTGATGTCATTATCAGAGCATAGCATTACCAAAGGATGGACTCAATAGTGTCTTCAATAATATAACAAAAATTTCTCCCCAGACTCACTATCTTCTCTGGTTTCCTATTCATCAACAGCTTTGAGAAGAGCACACTTGCCCAGCTTCTTATGCCATAGCACACTTGCTGTTTTTAATGGAGGCAGGAGCTGTAGCAAAATCAAAATTATCTCTTTGATTGACAATGTGAAGACATCTCTAAAAGAACAACTTGTGAAATGGGACCCAAAGCTGTTGTTTTGGCATTCTGGTTTGACGTTTGTTTGCAGTTACATTTTTAACTATAATTAAGGGAATCTAAAATTTTGCATTTATATAAGAAATTAGAGTCTCATTTTCTCTTGGGGTTGAGAATTTAAAAGTTAGCTTTTAAAATAAATATCCTTAATTTCAAGTATATCCTAATTTGCCTATTGTGTCAACTCTGAAAATTTTAATTAAAAAAAAAATCTCTGGTGAGATTGCAGGGTAGTGTGTTAGAGATAGCCGTAGTTCCATTTGAGAAGCTTGCAGAAGAAAGGCAACATGACACACTGCAGAAAACCCTACATTGGCACAACCGGCACAAGCTTGGCCACTTGTGAGTTATATCACCTAGTGATTGGCTCTCTGGCCTTCATTTCTTCTAACACTGGGAGAATTGTACAAACATATTTCTAAGGAGTGATAAGAACCATTGCATCCCCAGAAACACGAGCAGCTCCTGACACACAGCAGGCACTCGGTACTGCTAGGCAGCTAGGTGTCTGGTAGCTGGCTGTGGGTGTATTTCATCCCCATCAAATCACTGGTCACAGGATTTGAAACTGGGAAGCTCCTCCCAAATTTTCTATGGCTTCTGACTTGCTGAAAATAGGAGCTAAGCGTACAATAGCTGTGCAAGATTCTTATGGAAATCTCCATTATTTGATTCTTAATAAACGCAAGTTTAGGACTTAAATCTGTGACATTTCCTATAATTCTAAGACATCATTATCTCTGGAACCAGTTCTGAAGATGTTCAGTATCTACATGAATGTAGCTTTAGCTTCTTGAGACATGAATAGATCTTTATAATTAATGTTATTATCTTCCCCAATTCCTCTAGGTTTCTAATAAACTGTAGTCAGAGTTAGTCCTTTTAGCTTGTTTCTGTACAAGAATGCATTCTCTTATCACTGTATTGTAATCTTAGTGTGCAAGTCCTTCCATGGGTATACTGCCTGAGTGTGGTTTTCATTTGGGGAATCAGGATTAGTCATCACTATATACATTATTCATTGCAAATTCTATTCTAATTCAGTGAGTTCTTAGAATACCATGCGTATGCCTTCTCTCTTTCTTATCCCATTAAAGACTTCTTTCTTAGAGGCTCAGCAAGGACTCAAAGAGGTAGAAAGGTCTTTGTTCCAGTAAGTACAGGTTCAAACAAAATCTCCCTCACAGTTGTACATTCACAGGATAAGAGTTTACTTAAACTCCTTGTTCTCTGTGTTAAGTCCTAACAGACCTAACAATGTTCACTTTTCAAGCCATGTTTGAACCTAGTCCTATTTCAGCTGCTGTAGCCGACCAGACCTGAAGTTTTTATTCTAATGTGCATGAGGATACTGAATGTGGAATGTATTCTATATTTCATGGTTTCAAAATTAAAACTGTTTGGGGGGGATACTGGAATTCAGATATCTCAGATATTCAGTATTCTATTAATTGATGACATGACTGGTTCATAGTATGGGAAAGGGAAGGGCTTTTGTTGGAGACACACACACAGAGAGAGAGAGAGAGAGAGAGAGAGAGAGAGAGAGAGAGAGAGAGAGGAGAGAGAGAGAGGGGAGAGAGAGAGAGAAGTATTAATAGACTGAAGATGGTCATGAGAGAAGCCAGAGCAGAGGGAGGGGCATGGGAACCTAGAGAAAGGGAGAGTAAGACAAGACAAAGAGAGAAAACTGTGGGAGAGACCGAGGAGACAATGGGAGGGAGAGGGAGACACAGAGCAAGCATAGCCACTCATAGTGAGCAGTGTGCTCTCTTTGGTGGCCTCGCACCACAGCCTGCCAGACAGACATGCTTTTAGAAGTCCTGTTTCCAGCAGGCCTCCACAGGTGCCAAGATGGTGGAAAGACCCATCTGACCACTTTTAATGAACACATGGACAGCCATGTCTATTCTATGCTCCTAACCCTTTTAATATTTAATGCCATTTTAATTGAAGTGCTTCTTTA
Organism: Mus pahari; assembly: GCF_900095145.1. Lineage (NCBI taxonomy): Eukaryota > Metazoa > Chordata > Mammalia > Rodentia > Muridae > Mus > Mus pahari. The sequence continues at coordinate 58,084,974 of NC_034593.1, forward strand.
TTCCTATTGATAGCTGTTCATTTTCTTGATCAAATTTACTATAATAAGATTTTAGGGTTTTACCAGTTGAATAATATTACTTAAAATTAGACCAGTATACTTGTGTACTGTTGATTTAATTACAAATAACCTTATTTTTAGTGGCTAAGGAAACATAAACATGTTATCTTACACTTCTATCTTATTAGAAGTCCAAATGACTTAACCACTATTAAAAACTTGTTCATCAGAAAACTAAGAAGAGACTTAAAAGACAACTCATAGCTTGAAGTAATATATTTGCAAAAGATATATCTAATAAGGGATTTGTTTCCAGAGTACAAAAAGAATATTAGAAACTCAGCTTTATGAACATAAACAGTCAATGAGCAAAAGAGTTGTGCAGACATCTTACCAAACAAGGCTAGTCAGTGCATAAAGAAATGAGACATCCCATGTCTATACATTTACCTAAGAAAAATGAAACATACAAACATGCATGGGTACAGTGACTTTGTTTGTAATAGTCAAAGTCTGTGATCAATCTAAGTATCCATCAGAGGATGTAGAGAAAATGCTGTGGTTGCATTTGTACAATGGAACACTACTCAGGGTAAAAATAAATGAACTAATTAATGATGCACAGTACAGCATAGATAAATTTAGACAGAATTGTGCTGAATTAAAGATGCTACAACAAAAAAGAATACACAATGTTTCCATCCATATAGAAAGCATAGATGTATGCTAAAAATGGAAACTCAACAACAAACACACCATAGATTCACTGGAGGCAATACAAGAAACAGTAGATTACAGGGGAGGGGGCAGGGGGAGGGGGCTATGCTATTTACACTCAGTTCTTACTGGACTTGGTTACTTGACATTGAAAGGTGAACATAAGTTTTCAAATACTTGTTTTGATCATTTTTCTTTTCTGTCGGTTGCAAAAGCACCATCCTCAGGTAGAACTTGCTCCTAAAGTGGGATCCTGAAACAGTACCCGTGGAGGGGAACAGCAGATGGCACGTTCTGTGAGCAAAAAAGAAGCATTTGTGTTGTAGGACGTGAGGATTCAGGTGTAAAGCTTGAGAAATTATTTCAGTAAAACAGCAGTCGGGTGGAAAGCTGGGTCCATGAGTCGTACTCAAATTTATCTGAGCTGCAGATAAAATTTAGGGATTGCCAGCGCCTAGAAGATGGGTCTGCAGCTGAGAAATGTCCAGAGGAACACCACACACACACACACACACACACACACACACACACACACACACACACACACACCCCTGTGTGTTTCCTGTTGTCACCTCTCCTTCCCACCCTGAACCCGCCCATTTTGCTTTACTTCCTCTGCTCCAGCTTAAAGATGGCTGTGCACATAATCAGAGCCAGCGCTTCTGCCTCACACCCAAAGACGATTTTCTTTTTTAATTCTCTAGATGTTAAACCACAACTGTAGTGACTAATTTGCCTGTCTCCAGGAACAGAGAACAGTGACACCCTCTGCTCAGAATCTGCTCAGGCGGCACCTTGATCTTGACCTGGAATTCTCCTCCTCCCACCAGACCCTGCTCCTCTGTACTCTGGCTTTGTCAGTGATTTTTTTCTTCACAAGTTCTTAAAAGACCTGTAGATAGCTTAATGGACATCATCACCAACCACTCAGTCCAGAAAAGAGAACCTTCCTTCCTTTTAGCTTTGAAGCCCCCTTATGCCCATCCACTCTTCTCTTCAACTGTGGCAATCATCTCAGCAGTCTAGGATAAAAAGGAATACCCTCAAATTGATAAAAAACATTTCCTAACCTACAAACCTGTTATGCCCCTGCTTTTCTGTAATTTTTAATCAATTATGTTTCTAGCCCCAAAGATGCTAGACTTTACACGTGATTTATCTTCCCAGAATTAGATTCATGGGGCTTGGGATATAGCTCAGGGGACAGCTCTGCCTTAGCATGTGTGGAATTCTGGGTTTGATGCCCAGTGCACACGCAGAACTCGTACTGTGCGCGCTGTTCTGTGGTTTTGCCCTTGTGCTCAGTGTTCAGTTCCAGAGATTTGAGCACAGTGTGTAAAGAGCCTTCTGATTCCTGATCTCTATTGTAACCTGAGAGACACCACAATTTATCAGTCTGTTCCAACTTTCTCTCATAGGTTTTGACATATGCAGAAATATCATTCTTGTTTAGTTCTAAGTATATTCAAATACTAATTATTATTTTTAGTTTGACCTATAGCTAATTCAGAAACATTTAAATTTTTTCAAGCACATGGAGGTATCTTATTTATACTTTGTAACTGACATGTATTTTTACAAAATGTAAACTCTATCTTATTAGGATTGTAATCTAATGTATATGCATTTTAAAAAATTAGTTGCCATGTTAATAACATAAAATAAATAGATGAAATAAAATGTAATGGCATTTTATTTAACCTTTTATATCCACAACACATATCAAATCTTTTGCAAGCAATGAGCAAGAGTTATGAAAGAGGATATAAAGTCAATTGTTTTTCTAGTAATAACTCTATCATGGATTTTTAATTTTTGGTAGTGGATAAGTACATAAAAATATATTATATAGTGACAATATAAAATCCATTGTGAGGCCACACAGCCTCTGTTCCCAATGGCTTCAACTATAGAGAAGTTCATTGAGTTGTATAGTCTTTGGGTGTGTCTGGTTAATTTTAGTGTGTGCTTTTTTTTTTATTTGCTATGTTTTTATAATGTTTAAAATAAAAAATAAATGTACAGACTTTAAAAGTTGTTGTAGGTACTTTAGATTATTGGTCTAAATTTTCAAATTTGACATGTCTGTCACATAGCCCATCTCAGCCGTATTTAAATGCCTAGTACTCTATGCTATTGGACAATACAAATTATAGTAAAATGGCTGTCTAAATTTTTAGATTTGATGAAATTTATTTTTGGGCCTAGTGTATAGTCAATGTCATAAGAACTAGAAAATAATTAGGAGTTTTTCTACAACTTGCATGCAAGGTTCTCCATTCTAACCTCAAGTCAGCCTTCTGATTTGCAGTCAGTCTCCGGCCTTCCCCAGACTACCTCTCTATGCTCCATTACAGCTCCCGATGCAGCCTGCAGCTGCACAGTATGCTTGCATGGCTATTTGCAGCAGTCCTGGAATGGAGTTTTATAACTAAGGGAGCTGGGTTGACTTTTTTTGTGTGAGTTTGTCCACAGTGGTGTAGAGTTGTTAGTTTCTGCTTTAGAGCTATGCTAATTTCTTTATTTTGAACCTATTTTAAGTTGAAAAAACAAGTTTAAAATATTCATAGTAAAATAAGCTGATTATCATCTTAGCCTCCGAAGAATGGCTTTGTTCTAAAGTCTGTCTGCCGGGCAGCACTGTTCACACGCTCCCCTTTAATATGTGGCTGTAAAGTGTCCCCACACAGTTCATCTCCGTCTTTACAAACTGCCCTTGTTTTAGGGCATTTTGTGTGACGAACACAGAAGTACAGTTGCTTATTTAGTTTGTATTGCATTCTCTCTCCTTCTACCTTTGTGGGCATTGTTATTTTAATCTTTCTATTCCTCATCTTTTTCTGTTCATTGTAGGCTTTTTAGGGAGAGGATTGTTGGAGTTTTGTGTATTTTCTCAGTAAATTTTTTTCACTAACAATATGTTTCATCTCTATTATTTTAGTTGTTGCTATTAAAATTCTATGATGCATATTGAATGCATATCTAATGAGGACAAAAATTAATATCTTGAATTCAGCTCAAACAATGCAAAGAGCAAGGCACACTTGAGCTCTGATACCTTCTTGACACAACCTACATTTTTCCAAGATTGCAAGAGATTTTTTTTTTGTTAGCCTCTCTAATTATATATAATCAAAGTTACTTTATACAGATAATATTAACTTGCACATACTACATGCCAGCCTACTATATGACTTTCAGGGCAAAGTACAAAATAAAAATGTAGGACCTTTTGTTGAAACTGGAAGGTTTTTCCTGTGACAGTCTTCCCCTCAACCTGTTAGGGTGGATTTTGTTTTTATTTAATGTCACACTCCCTCAGACATGGCACTACCAGAGTATAAGAATAGACTCTTGACTGGTTTGGTTCCTTAGTATGAGTCCTGCTCCACTGAAGCAGAGCATGGTAGCAATGGGTGAAAATGGAGAATGTATGGAGCTGGCAAGGGCTGAGATGGGATTGGAATAGAGGCTCCAAGATGCTAGCGCATGCTTACTACTGTCTTAGCTAGCATTCTGGTGCTGTGAAGAGACACATGACCATGGCAACTCTTATAAAGGAAAACATTTAATTGAGGCTGGCTTACAGTTCAGGGGTTTAGTCCATCCTTGTCATGGCAGAAAGCATGGCAGCATGCAGGCAGACATGGTACTTGAGAAGTAGTTGAGAGTTCTACATCCGGATCAACAGGCAGCAGAAGTGACAGCCACTGAGCCTGGGTTTGGGCTTCTGAGACGTTAAAGCACACCCCCTAGTGATGCACTTCCTCTACATCTCCTAATAGTGTTACTCACTGTGAATCTTTGTGGGCCGTTTTTACTCAAGCCACTACATTCCATTCCCCCGTACCCATAGGCTTGTAGCTGTGTCATAATGTGAAATGCATTTAGTTCAACTTCAAAAATACCCATAGTCTATCATAGTATCAGCACTGTTTAAAAGTCTAAAGTTCAAAGTCTCTTTTGAGACTCATGCAGTCTCTTAACTGTAATCCCCTGTAAAAATCAAAATGAAAAACAGACCACACACTTCCAGCAAACAGTGCCACAGGATATGCATTACAGTCCAAAAGGGAGCATACTGAGGAAATCATAGACCAAACCAGACCGAAAGCCAGCTGAGAAAACTCCAGGCTCTGCATCTCCATATCTGATGTCAAAATGCTCTTCAGTTCTCCAACTTCTTTCATCTCGTTGACTGCAACACACTTCTTTCTCTTTGGCTGGTTCCACTCCCGGTTAGCAGCTCTCCTCAGCAGGTAGCATGTCTAGAATCTCTTACATCGTTGGGTCTCCAAGGCAATTGAGGCTTGACCTTCCCAGCTGTACACAATGGCCTCTCCAGGCCTCTCCAGGTGTGCTCATGCAGGAGCACACCTGACACGTGCCTGGACTCGGCAGCTTCTCTTAGTTGAGGAGGGAGCTTCTATAACCCCTTTCTTCTGTCCTTGACTCTAAAACTAGAACCACATGACCTAAGCTGCCAAGTTCTGCTGCTCGCTGAGGCTGGAACATCGCCCCTCATTCAATTTTATCTTGACTTTTTTTTTTTTCCAATGGTTAACTCCACTGCCTAAGCTTGGCTATTGTAGTACAGGCTGGCCTTGAACTCAGAGATCTGCTTGCCTCTGTCTCCAGAGTATTGAAACCAAAGGCATATACCACCACCATATTCTTTAATTCCTTTTTGTAAGTTGGAAGCCTCGATGGGTGGGGTCTTGCCCTGAGGCCACTACTCCCTTTATTCCCTCTAATGCCTGGTTTTAATCTGTTTATTTCCTTGAACATAGGATTTAGCTTCTTTCTACTTCCCGGTGCCTTTTTTCTCCGTTTTGTATTTTTTTGTTGTTCAGCTTGCTCCTTTTTGTTACAGATATTCATAAGAGTGAACACTGAAAACACATGACAGAGTCAATACTAGGTTGTTTTGAGATTTCCTCTGCCAACAGAATTAATATAAAACTCTTCACGTTAGCCTCAGGCAGATTTTTCAAACGAGCAAAAAGCAGCCACATTGTTAGCCAAAATATTATAAGAATAGTCTTTAGGACACATAGAACACATAGACATATTCTTCTCTGAAACCTCAAGCCAGGACCCCGCAGTTCAGACAGACCCCCACTGTCTTCCATGTTCCTACTGTGCTCACCCTTTAACCCCCACTTAGTGTTCAACTACTTTTCTAAAAGTCCAAAGTTCCAGAGTCCACATTCCTCCAAACAAAAGCATGGCTGGGCCTACCACAGCAGTACCCCACTCCTGGTGCCAACTTGTCTTAGGGTTTCTATGACCGTGAAGAAACACCATGACCACAGCAACTCTAATAAAGGAAAACATTTAATTTGAGCTGGTTTACAGTTTCAGAGGTCCATTATTGTCATGGAGGAAAACATGAAAGAGTGCAAGCAGGCATGGTGCTGGAGGAGGAGCTGAGAGTTTTACATCTTGATCCACAGGTGGAAGGAGACTGTGTGCCACACTTTAGCATAGGAGACCTCAAAGCCTGCCCCATAGTGACACACTTCCTCCAGCAAGGCCACACCCACTCTGACAAGGCTATGCCTCCTAATAAGTGCCACTCCCTATAGACCAATGGGGGTCATTTTATTCAAACCACCTTATCTATCTCATTTCACTTTAAAAACACAAATTAAGTTCTTTATAAATTTCAGAATGGTGACTTAAAAGCATAAAAAATGGGCTTTGGGCATTAGAAAGGACAGGGAAAATGTAAGGAAATAGTCTGTGGAGAACTTACTGCTGAAGTCTGCAAAACCTTAAAATAGAATTACACCATTCCCCCTTTCCTGCTATGTCCACTCCAGTGCAGTCTGCTTGGGTAGGCCTAAGGGTCTGAAAGCAGTCACAAGGCAAAGAGTTTCAGGGAAACTTTGCCTCCTTCCTGGAACCTTGGCATTCTCGTAGCCTGTATACTCAAACCCTGTCCCTGTGTTAGTCTGGTGTATGGATCCATGTGCTCTTTTTCAGTATTGTTTTATTATAAGTGCCTTTAAGGATTGATTTTGGACATATAGCTGAGCCTCCACCAGTGTTCCAATGGTTCCTAGAAAATCCTTGAAGCCAATGGTGAGCTTGGAATTCAGTAAGAATGTTACCTATTCAGTAACATTCAAATTCACTTCTAGTAGAGACAGTGAAAATAATCAGGCATTACAAAGTACAGAGCTAGGAAAGCTCAGGGCTAGTCTGCATAGTAATTACTTTGGACAATAGCCGAGTCATACCCAAACACAGGAATACACAATGGCCTAGCAAATAGGTGGGTTGCCGCATGAAAGAGTTAGTGGAAAGGAACTCTCCTGGTACAGGTTTCTTCACTAGGCCCAGAGGTTTAAAAGCATAATCAGGTATTTACTAAAGAATCCCTGGTGGTGGGTTTAACAATAGACTAGCATTGCATCAGAGCATTCACCTGGCTCCATTTTAAGTGGTAAAAAAATTGGACAGCTTGATCAATCAGACTTGCTGTCCATCCTTGTGAGTCTTGCCTTTCAGTCTCTCCACAGGTGGTTCNCCAGACCCTGTTCGACTGTCCCGCCGGCCGGGACAACATGCAATACATATATGTGAATACATATATATGTAGCTAAGTAAAGTTACACCCCTTGGGATGATAAGACTCCTCCCAAGAGCCATAATAACCTAATCTAATAACCTCCCCCAGCCCAGTACCTGATGTGAGAAACCTCCTTTCAGGATGTAGGCCAGGGAGTCTAAGAGGGTCTCCAAAACAACATAGGCTGTTGTGCTCGGTTCCTTGCCCAGAAGTTTACTAAAGATGCTGTACACTGTGGACATAGGCCTGTGTGGAGGAGTGAGCCAGAACTGACTTAAATGCCCCCTGAGGACTAGCTTTCACAAGTGCCATGAAGTGAAAGCTACAAATGGAGGAAATCATCATAGTCCCATGAAGCTGTGGCCGTTATGAACCATAATAGACACTATCACCTAAGATATCCCTAAAGGGGCAGTAGTGATGCTGTGTGTTGACAATAACTAACAGACAGCTTTACAACTGAACTTAAGGCTGGCTTAAAAGAGGGAAATAATACCTAGGGAAATTATAATCCTACCCAATACACGTGGATAGCAAAACTATGATATTAGGGCAGATTCCACTTATCCTTTAACTTTGATTTTAGCTATTTGGCTAGGTTAAACACAGCAATGTCTTTAAACATTTATCACGTCCTTGTGATGAAAATATTCAGCATACTTTCTTCAAGCTTTTGGAATTGTGGCACACAGTTAACATTAGAACAGCAGACCCTCTTACTCCTAACTGTAATCAGTCCTCACTGAGCAAGTGCTTCACTTCTCTCTACCCCCAGCCTCTCCCGCCTCTAGTAACTACAATTCTATCCTTAAACTTTATGAGATCAACTCTTTGTAAACCACATATGCGTGAGATCATGCAGCGCTTGCTTGTCTTTCTGTGCCTAGCTTATTTCACTTAACACAGTGCTCTCCAGTTCTAACTACATTGTCACAAATGGCAGGAGTGCCTTCTTTGTAATTGCCATAGTATGCTGTTGTTTCACCAAACTTTTCTGTATTCCCGTGATAGATACTCGCTTCTTTCCATTTCTTGGCTATTGCTGCAGTACACATGGGAGTGCAGATGTCTCCTTGACATACAATTCCCCACCCCCTTTAATATGTACCCAGCAGTGAGATTGTTGGACCAGATGGCAGCTCTATTTTTAGTTTTTTTAAGGACCTCCCATCGTGTTCTCCAAAATGGCTACACTAATTTACATTCCCAACGACAGTGCTCCCTTTTCTCCTAATCTGCAGCATTTCTCATTTTGGAGTAGCCATTCTTACTAGATAAAGTGATATAGCTCATATAAGCTTTGATTTGAACTTCCTAGTGATTGGTGGTGTTGAGCATTTTGCACATACCTGTTGAGTCCTTTGCTTGTCTTCTCTTTAGAGATGTTTACTGTGTATCATATCAGGTTTTTGCTGTTATTTGAATTTCTTATATTTGGATGTTGACTCCTTGTCAAGCTGTGTGGTTTACCAGTATGGCCTCCCATGTGGCAGCTTGCTTCCTCAGCCTGATGGCTGCTTCCTTTGCTCTGCACAAGGTTTTTGCTTTGTCATAATCCCATTTGTCGATTTATGCTTCTGTTTACTGTGATTTTTACGTCTTCTCTAAAAAGACCTTGCCCATTAAGATGCCCTAGTATTCTCCATAGTTTCTTCCAGGAGCCTCATTTTTTCAGGTCTTACCTGTGAGCCTTTAATTCTCTTTTAGTTTGATTTGGCAACTGGTCAGTTAAGGGATCTAATTTCATTCTCTGCCTACTCAATTTTCTGATCATTATTTATTGAAGTGACTGTCCTTCCTTCCTTCCCTGCATGCTGAGTGTTTGTTAGAAGTACATGGTCATAGTGTGGACTCACATGCCATTCCCTGTTATATTCCAATGGTGCTTGTGTCTGTCCCTGCCAGTTCCCTGCTGTTTGATTATTACAGCTTCACAGCTTATTTTGAAATTATTTAGCATAATTCCCTCTGCTTTTCTTCCCTTTGGTAAACACTGTTTTGTCTACTAATGCTCTTGTAGGTGCACATACGTGTGTGCATGTGTGTGTGCATATGCATGTGTACATGTGTGTGTGCATGTGTGTGTGTGTGTGTGTGTGTGTGTGTGTGTGTGTGCGCGCATATGCACATATGCATGTGGTCCAGAGAACTTTTAATTGTTTTCCTTGGTTCTCTAAAGATTGTCTTTGATAGGGATTATAATGACTCTATAAACAGCATTCAGCAATATGTACATTTTAACAGTATTGATTCATCTAATTTATAAACACAGAATCTATTTCAATTTAATGTGTGTTCTCTTCAGTTTTTAAATTCAGTTTTATATAGTTTCAGTGTGGAGATCTTTCACCCTTTTAGTTAGATGTTTTATTTTTTATAGTTACTGAAAAAGTAGGATTACTTTCTTGGTTTCTATTTTAGATAATTTACTATTGGTGTTTAACAACAGTCATTTTTACATTTTGTATCCTGCAAATGTTTCCTGTAATTCATCCTATAATGTTTCCTAAATTTGTGTATTAATCTCTTTAGGTGTTTGGTGGAGTCCCAGTTTTTTTTCTGTGTAAGAGCATGTCATCTGCAAATAGCGACAATTTCACTTCCTCATTTCCAGTTCAGATGCCTTCCTCTCTCTCCTTTGCTTGATTGCTCTGCCTGGGGCTTTCAGCGCTATGCTGAATACAATGGGTGGACTTGCTCTGGATATTATGAGAGAATGTTTTCTGTCAGATTTTTCTTATGCACTACAAGATTAGATGCTGGCTTACTGTATTCTGTTGAAGTATATGTATGTTACTTCTACACCTAAGTTGTTCAGTGTTGAGTGTTAAATTTTGTCCAAGGCATTTTTACCAATTGAGGTGATCAAATAGCTTTTGTCCTTCATTTTGATGGTGTGCTTTATTTTGCTTATTGATTTATACATGTTTACCTATTATGGATAATGATAATCTTTTTAAATTTTGCTAATGTTTTATTGAGGATTTTTGTATTTGTGTTTATCATGGTTATCAACCTGTTACAACTGAGATGTTCTTGTGTGGTTGTGGTAACAGTGGGATAAGGGTGGCATCAGTGACTGGAGAGATGCCCTCATATTGAATTTTGTGGAGTAGTGTTAGAAGAACCTGACATAAGTTCTGCTTTAAATGTTTGATTTGAGCACACAGTTATCTTGTCCTGGGCTTTTCTTTGATGAGAGACTTGGTTTTTAAATCACAGATTTAGTTTCATTACCTGTTATTGTTCTCATTGGTTTTCTTCTACATCCTGGCTCAGTCTCTGGAAAGTGTGTGAGTTCAGGAAATTATCAGTTTCTGTGTTATCCATTGTGATGTCTCTTTTCATCTCTGATTTTTTTGTTGTTGTTGTTGTTAGGGACTCACTATGTAGCCCTGGCTGCTGTCCTGGAACTTGCTATGTAACAAGGCTCAACCTCACAGAAATCTGTCTGCTTCTGCTAGGATTAAAAGAGCATGCTACCACATATGGTCATATCTGATATTTTAAGTCTTTCTTATGTGTACATAGGGTGGGGGGTGTATACTTAAATCACAGGCCCTCATGGGGAGCAGAGGCAGACGTTGAATATCCTGCAGCTGTAGTTACAGGTAGTTGTGAGGCACCTTATGTCGGTTTTCAGAGCCAGCTCAGGGCTTCTGTATAAGCAGTACATATTTAACAGTCCCCAGCTGTTCAGACTTTGATTTTTTGTGTTTGTGATAATTTGTTTTTTTTGTCAACTTGACACACAATCAGGTCATTCAAGAAAAGGGAACCTCAATTGAAAAAAAAAAAATGCCTCTATCATATTGGCCTATAATCAAGTCTGTGAAATGTTTTCTTTTTTTCCCCCACATATTTTTATTAATTGAGAATTTCATACAATGCACCCTGATCATACTCACTTCCCATTCCTCCCAAGTCCAATTTCCCACCCTTATGTCGGCCCCCGCCCCAAAATACACCAAGTCCAATTTGCATTGCACAGACCTTAGCATGGCCTCCAGCAGTAGCATGGCCCCCAAACATGAACATGAGCCACAGACATCAGCATGGCTCCTGCCACAGCATGGACCATAGAGATGAGATCATTGAGGAGACTTAATTCAGAAAACAAACCAGTCTTCGTCTTGAGTATCTTAGTGTTCAGAATCAGGAGCAGGACCTGTGAGAGCTTCAGGCTGCTGTACGCCACCCTGCCCTTGGCACCAGCTGCTCTGTAGGTACTCCAAGCATGAGAACTGTGTGTGCAGCAGCACCACCCTGTGCTCTCTCCTCCCCAGTCGTGGCTGTGCTCCCACCATGGCTGTGCTCCCTCACCTGTTGCCACCATGTCTCTAGTTCCACTTCTCGGCTGTGCATGCCACCCCTTCCACCACATCTTTTTCCCCAATTCCATGAAACCACCTTTAAAAGGCATCTCCCTATACCTTCTATTTTCTAAAGTTGTTCCAGAGATACTAAGCACTCTGCAGGCTTATCCTCCATGGCAGCATCTCCCCTCGGAGCCTCTGTGAGTCTTCCAGACTCCCTGGAGCTGTGCACAGCCCTGCAGGTGGTAGTGCCTGCAGCTGTCTTAAACCGAGGCTCGCATTTTCTAGCTTAGTTTTTGGTATGTGCAGTGTATCTCCGGGAGTGATGATACTGGTTGTGTAGGGAAGTAAACTGACCAGTCAGTCCATAGGGAACACAAGAGGAACCAGCGTTCCTCCAAGGTCTTTGCTTCAGTTTCTGCCTCCAGTTCCTATTCTGCTTGAGTTCCTGCCCTGGCTTTGCTCAGTGATGGGCTGTGGTTAGGACATTGTATCCAGTGAACCCTTTCCCCTCCCACAGGCTACTCTGACTTATGGTCCTCATCATAGCAACAGAAAACAAACTATAACTGTATTTTTATTATCTATTTCATTTTCTTATGATCTGAAATGTGTTCTCTTTCCTTCTTCTAATTTTGGGTTTGGCTTGTTCTCATTTGTTATTTGACATGTAGCCATCAGTTGCATATTTAAGCTTTTCTGTGTCTGTCACCTGGCTATTGATTATAGTGAACTTGACTCTTGACACTTTTTGCCCTGTCACAGAGTTTTGATGTATGTGCCTCCACTTTCATTTGTTTCAAGAAAAAATTAAATTAATTTCTTGATCATTGGTTGCTCAAGGATAAGTTATTTAACATTCACTTGCATGTATAGTGTTGACATTTTTCTTATGGATTTCTAATTTTATTGCAATATGATTGAAAAAGATACTTGATATGACTTCAAGGCTTTAAAAAATCTTGTGTACATGGTGGGAGGTGTGTGTGTGTGTGTGTGTGTGAATGTGGCATGCACATGCCATTGCACATATATAGAGGACAGCCTCAGGTATTGAACCTCACCTACTTCATCTGAGGCAGTGCCCTCTGTTTACCACGGTGTATACGAGACTAGCAGGCTCAAGAGCTTCTGGGATTCTCATGTCTCTGCTTCCCATCTTGCTGTAGCTCTGATATTACAGAAGCCTGCTACCACACCTGACTTCTTGTGGGTTCAAGAGAGTGACCTGTCAAGGGTGACTGGGATTTCACTCCAAAGCAATATCTATGTTGTTAAAGAGTAAGCATATTATGCTGTGAAGGAATACCATCTGAGGAGAAGGGAATTGCAACTTTGGAGGACCATGAGGGCTGAGTCCAAACTCATCTGCTGGGTTTGTGGTTTTCAGGGAATTGATGCTGGTTTCTCATCAGAAAAGCATTGAGCAGCTGCAGGAAACCCTAAGACAGAAGCTGCTGAACGATGACAGCTGGAGGGAGAAGGTAAGACTGTGGCTCATCTGCACGTGTCTAGCTCGCTTTTTTGAAACATTGTATCCATCTGCCTGGAAGACTATTTCAGATAGGTGTCTTTGCTTTGGTGAATTCTTTTGATTCCATCTGGAAATGTCCAACTCCAAATATGCTTAAGATATATGTATTTTCCAAAATATTAGACAATGTTGTAAGAAGTAAAAAGGGAAAATGGAAAAATAGATTTTGTAATACTATAATCTTAGTATATTTCTTGGTTCTCATGCAGAAAACATTTTAATCTTTAAATATTTACTTTTTTCCAGCAAGTATCAGAACCTGAATTTAATCATATTTGTTAAACCATAGAAATACTAATAACTCTCATTTCTTTGCTTCTAAGATAAGAGAATAGAAATGATTGTAAATTATTAGTTATGAAATTTTGACCATCTTGCTCTGGTAAATGAGCAAATATTTCTCTTTCTACTACTAAGAACTGTTTTCTCTCAGAGCATGGAAACAGTTCACTCTCATCTTTGGAATTTGCTATATTTTTCAAGATGTCAACAAAGAATGACTTAAATATGTCTAAATGTCACAAGTCAGTTAGTTCCTTTCTCAGCAGCACGGAGCCTTCCTGACACAAGCTTCAGTTCTCCTCACTGACCCACGGGATCCGCCCTGCACACAGAGCCCGAGCCTTCCTGCCTTCGCTTCAGCTGCCTCTGTATGCAGCACAGGCTGTCTCCCTCAGCTGTATCGTTTGTTGCAGCAAACTGGGGCTAGTGTTGGGTTTGGAACCCAAGGCCATGAACATGCTAAGCCAAGCCCTGCCTGAGAACTACACGCACACTGATTTCCTATGGCCTACACTTTCTCCATAACTGGAGCTTCCTGCTGAAGTTCAGGTGGTGTAGTTGTAGTCTTCATAATTTGTTCAGCTACTATCAGATTCTTCTTGGGGACTGGATCCTTTGCTTGTAACCTCAGCCCCTTTCCAGCTGTTGCCTCCTCTTGTGGTTCCTCCCTATGCTACCCTACGTATTGGAATCCCTTATACACTGCTAGTGGCTCTGCTGGATTCTGAACTTGTCAGCTCCATTTCGTGTTATCAGATTTTCTCAGCCAGTACTTGCCTGCTGTGAATCAATACCTTCTCCTTTGTCCTTAGTCAGATTATAACTGTGAAATGACCACCTGTTAACCTCAGTGTTCAGGCTGACACACAAAGACTCTGCGGCCAGCCTGGACTGAAGAAAGCCTGTGTGCAGAAGAAAAATCACTGTTCAGTATAGTTGTACATAGGTGGGAATAAAACTTGAGACTATGGGCTGGAATTGCTATAAATGCGTCAGTCTTATTTCCTACAGTAGACCTATTCCTTCTTGTGTAAAGCTCCCACTTAGAGTTTTTGGTGATTCTTGGTCTAGTTTATTAGCTGGTCTGCTCTTATTCATTCCCCTGATCCTTATCATTCAAATGTTTTAATACTCAAAAAGATGATCTTCCAGCACATAAAAGGCCTTGGGTTCCATTCCAGCACCACCCAAACTATCAAGCGAACTGTCCACTTTCATAACCAGAAGTTAGAGTAGTTTGGGCACTGTGGTGAAGGCCTGGAAAAAGAGTCTGTCAGGATCATGAGTCTTTGAGATGAGAGCAGCTCTTTGGAAAGTGGTTTGCGAATATTTGTTTTGAGATTGCCTAACCTCAGATTGTGGTGATAGAGTAAACCAGGCTAGAGAGATGGCGGTCATTTTCTCCAGCCCCTAAGGTCTGATGGAGTGAACGTTCCTATCTTCCCTGAGAAGCTCTACCTGCTCACACCGCACTGGGTTTTTTTGGGTGCATTCTATTGAAGAAGAAGTGCTAGCATCTGATATTAAAAATTCAGTGCTCTCACTTTGTACACAGTTAGTCTGATGGTGAAAAGACTAACTATCGGAATGGCTCCTCCTCAGTGCTTGCTCTCTCTAGTACATGCTGCCGACCTCATAGATGTCCTCTGGCATGTATAATCTCCTGTTGTATAAAGTTGAGAAAACATCACTTCATAATAAATGTTACTGTTTAACCAGCAGTAAATCATGATCAGACCAGTAAAACCAGAGAATAATAAGAACGCGTTGACTGTGTTAGCTATTAAGACTGTGAATAAAAAGTTCCTTAAAAGTCCTCTCATGAGAAAGGAGACTCATATGACATTGTCATCTCTCGTGGGTCACTGTGCCTTTGCGTAGGAATGAAATGTTCTCTTTACAAATATATAACACACAAATTAGAGTAAACTTAATATCTTAAATGCTTTTAATGTTTTTAAAAAGTAGAAAGCAATTTGTGCCCGTGCTTAATTATTTTAGAGTATGTTAAAAAAACACATAATAGGATCAATAGTTGCTATGCAACAAAGAGGGCACATTTTAAAATAACTGTTTACCAATTGTCATGAATTTTTGTTTAAGTATTGCTTGGATACAAAGCAAGAAAATTAATGGGCAGGATGAACCTTTAAAATTGGTTCCAAATGCACAATATTGTTACTATTCATTTATAATTTTGTTATGAAAAAACCCTCTTGCAGCTTGAATAATTATGTAACTAATTCATCTCACTTGTTGACACTCACTTTTCAGTATAGGAGACAAATTACAACCAAATATTTTCTTAGATTATCATTAACATATTACAGTCTAGAAACATTTTGGGAGTGTATTAATGACCTCATTTTTAGTATGTACACCTTTTGAAAACAAATAAAAGCCTTATTTCCTGGCTAGAATAACCAGATTGGCAGTGGAGTAAACTTCGCTTCAAGAACTAATCAATTTCAAATTTGCCAGGTTGTTGGCTCACATCTTTACTCCCAACACTGGGGAGCCAGAAACAGGAGAATCTGTGAATTTGAGGCAGGCATGGCCTACAGAGAGTTTCAGGTCAGCGAGGGATACATAGTGAGACCCTGCTCAACAAACAAACAGTGAAATAATAAATTCCAAACTAGAAAGAACACAAACAAACTTTTCCAGCAGACAGTTCAGGTGTCCTAATGATTCCTAATGTGTTGTAATATGCTATCAGTGAAGGAAAAAGTAGCACACACAATATAAAGCTTGACAAGGGTGAAGTTATGTATATACATATAATGTCACTTTTAGTTTGCCTAATAAACATATGACTAAAATAATGAGGGCATAGTTTAATTTTTAAAATTATTTTATGTAATTTTAATGATTGAGTTAATAAAAATCTAAACATTTTAGATCTAGAATCATCTGCAAGGAATGTCTGATACAAACCATTAATCCAGATGATGAAATGGTCCCCATTCTTAGAGTGCTTAATGTACCCCATGCTTTGTGCTCAGTGCTTTTTATAAGTGTAAGTTTTATAAGTGCCATTTTTATGACACCATTGTTCCAGTTTTATAGATGAAAAATAAACAAGCCTGGGAGAAGTCCTGTAATGTATCAAGGCTATAGAGCAAGGACATGAGCTGACGTTAGCTGCATCTTCCAGTGTCTAAGTGCAAAGTCTGTGACATCTGCATTTCACCACTGTACAGTCACATCAATCAGGTTTACTCTTCCATCTGAACAAATAAAACCCAAGATGGGGGCAAAAAACAGAAAACAGTGGTTTCAAGACATCTGACAGTGACAGGATGCTGGTGACAGCCCTGTGACTATGGACTATGACAGTTCTGCAGGAGACTGGGAACAGGCTAGGCTTGGCATTTGCTTTGAACTGAGGAGTCCATGGAGATTAAAGTAGCAACAACTCTCAAAGTAGTGTTGCAGAAGAACATTCTAAAGAGGAGGTATGTGGGTGAGTGGTCTAGGATGTGCATGTGGGCAAGCTTTAGCCAGGGAAGGCCAATCTGAGAGAAATAAAGAACTGAACACTCACATATAACCAGGCCTTAGCCTCTTTTCACCAGACAGACCAGAAAACCTGTAATCTACAGGTCACACAGAAGGCTTTTCGATAGCTAGCATTCCATTATTAGACATTGTTAGGCCTGGATTCAATGATAGTCTGAGCCTAACAAATGCCAAAAGGAAGACCTAAAGTAAGTTGCCTCTAAGACATTCTGCCACTCCCCAAGCAGATACTGCACATATTCATAGGAATACCAACATCCAGATTCTGGAAGACAAACAGAAATGAGCACAAGCAGCTACCAAGATCAAAGTCACAGTGCCTGGTGTCTAATCCATAGTTTCCATACACAGAAAGAACTAGAAGAATAGAACTCATAGTGAAAAGAAAAATCAGTGACTAAAAAATCAACTGAGATGACCCAGTCTCCCAGAGGACTCAGGTTCAGTTCCCAGCACCCACATGGTAGCTCACAACTGTCTGTAACTCTAGTACCAAGGGATCTTCTGGCATCTATGGGTACTGTACTTACATGATACACTGACATACGTGCAGCACAACACTATAGCCATAACATAAAAATAAATATTTTAAATGACTCAGGAAAACACAGGTGCTAAGATTAGAAGATAAGAACGTTAACACAGTTCATGTGAATGTTTGCCATGTCCAAGAGGTAAAGGAAAATTTTATCATGGTAAGTTAGTTTATCGTGTTAAATTTAATCATTCAAGCTATAAACAGGATGTAAACTGAGAGCTGTAAGAGCAGATAGACAGGAGTGCATTGGATAAATAGAAAGTGAGACATCAGACAGGACAAGTACAGGGTGCCTGAAAACACAGCGAACATGGAGAACACTTTTCTATTAAAATAAGATTTTTTTTTTTTTTTAAAGACTCAAAAAGAAAAAAGCAGAGCATCGGTGAGGTGGGGCTGTGAAAGGAACCCAGGTGTCTGTCTGTCTTTCTTTCTTTCTTTCTTTCTTTCTTTCTTTCTTTCTTTCTTTCTTTCTTTCTTTCTGTCTGTCTGTCTGTCTGTCTGTCTGTCTGTCTGTCTGTCTGTCTTTCTTTCTTCCTTTCTCCCTTTCTTCCTTTCTTTCTTTCTTCCTTTCAACCAGGAGGCTAGAAAGATGGAGAGAGGTAAAGAGTATGTGCCACTCTTATAGAGGGCCCAGTTCAGTTCCCAGCACCAGTGTTTGGCTACTCACCACCATCTGTATCTGGCTCCAGGGGATCTGATGTCTGTGACCTCTACAGGCTCCAATGCTCATGCATGAAACCCCACATGCAGATACATATACATAATTAAAAAATACTTTTTTCTTACACAGTATGTATTAATTACAGTTCCCTTCCCTCTACTCCTCCCAGTTTCTCCCCACTTCCTATCCAGATGCGACCCCTTTCTCGCTCTTATTAGTAAAACAGGGTTCTAAGAGAGTATAATGCAATATGATATATAAAACAAAAACTAATTCTTTGGAATTGGACAGAACAAACAAACAAAAGGAAAAGAGCCCAAGAGAGACCCAAAAACCAGAGCTCTACTAGTTGGGCTCTTCAGGAATCCAATAGCAACACGAAGCTAGAGGACCTGTGCAGGGCAGGGCCTGTGCACGCTGTCTCAGTCTCTGTGAGTTCATATGAACTTTGTCATGTTGATTTAGAAGGACTTATTTTCCTGGTGTCCTCTGTGCCCTCTGGCTCTTACACTCTTTCCACCTCATCTTCCTCAGGGTCCCTTGAGCCCTGAGGGAAGGGATTTGCTAGGGTCGACCTAGTGTTCCAAGGTCTCGCCTCTGCATAATGTCCAGCTGTGGGTCTCTGTCTCCTGCAGCTGCAGGAAGAAGCTCCTCTGATGATAGCTGAACAGGGCACTGATCTATGAGTTTCGCATTAGGAGTCATTGTTATCACTACAGTTTGTTTTAGTTTAGCCTAGGTCCCTGAGCTGTCTTGTGTCAGGCTTTTGGTCACCCTGGCAGTATTGGATATGAGTTCCATCTCATGGAGTGGGCCTTAAGTCAAATCAGGTGTGGTAGTTTGAATAAAAATTGCTTCCACAGACTCATATTTGAATGCATGGTCAGCAGAGAATGGTATTATTTTAAAGAATTAAGAGGTGTGGCCTTATTGGAATAGGTGTGGCCTTATTAGAGGAAGAGCATCGCTGGAGGTAGGCATTGGGTTTCAGAAGCCCACACTGGATCTAGTGGCTTTCTTCCTGCTGCCTGCAGAGCCAATATAGAACTCTCAAGCTTCTTTTCCAGCACCATTCTGCCTGCTTGCTGCCTTCCCACTCTGATGACAAATGGAGGAAGCCTTTGAAATTGTAAGCAAGCCCCAACCAAATGCTTTCCATTATAAGAGTTGCCTTCACCTTGGTGTCTCTCCACAACAACTGAACACGGATGGTGGCAGTCAGTTAATCGAGCAAGCATTGTGCCACCATTGCACTAGCACACCTTACAGGCAGGACACCATTGCCAATCTAAGTGTGTGCGACAGGGTTGACTTTTATGTTTCTCTTTTGGTAGTGAACAGAGTTCCTTCCTGTACCGAAGATGCTAGAATGTACTAGTGAGGGTTCTAAGTAGGCACCAGGTCAACTTCTTCATGCTCAAAGAATTGTATATGTGTTGTCTTCAACAATAGAGCTTGGCCATCAATCTGTGGAGAGCAACCTAGAGTCTTGGCAACAGCCTTTGTTTATCGGTTCCCATGGAATCCTTTTGGCCAACAACTCAATTAGCTGTAACCCAGTCCTGAACCAGAAGCTTCATGTGGTGACAAGAGATGGTCAGTTGGTACTCTTGTCTCCCCCCATTATTTGGTGATTTTAGTTAGATCTTCTTCATATAAGTGTATATTTTAAGAAGCTTCCCCTCTATTAAGCTTCCATACTACCCCTCAAATGCACCTTAATTTTATCTGTCTCTAACCATATTCCATCCTTCATCTCCACTCTTCCCAGCCCTCTCCTGTACATCCATTCTATTTCTCCTTTCTAATGAGAGCTATCTTCCCCCCCCCCCAGTTTCTTACTCTATATCTAGTTTCTTGAGTCTACAGATTGTAGTTTGTTATCATTGACTTAATAGATAATATCCATATCTGAGTGAATACATACCATGTTTGCCTTTCTGGGACTGGGATACCTCACTAAGGATTATTTTTTTCTAGTTCTGTTTATTTACTTGAGAATTTACAATTACTCTGTTGTGTTAAGGTACCGCATTTTTTATCCATTCTTCTGTTGAGGAACATCTAGGTTGTTTTTAATTTCTGACTATTACAAATATAGCAGCAATAAATATGGCTGAGTTGTCTGTATGGCAGGATGAAGCATCCTTTGGGTATATGCCCAGGAGTTGTATAGCTGGGTCTTAAGATAGATTGAGTCTCATCTTCCTAAGAAACCACCACACTGGTTTCCACAGTGGCTGTATGAGTTTGCACTCCCTCCAGAAATGGAGGGAGTGTCCCCTTACTCCATATCCTCACCAGCATGAGCTGTCACTTGTTCTATTGATCTTAGCCATCCTGATAGGTATAAAATGAATTCTCAAAGTGATTTTGATTTGCATTTTCCTGATGGCCAAGGTTGTTATATTTTTCAACCATTTGAGATTCCTCTTTTGAGAATTCTGTTTAGATCTGTGCCCCGTTTTTAAGTGGGTTACTTGTTTTCTTGATATCTAGGTTTTTTTAATGCTGTATATATTTTGGATATTAGTTAACCATCTATGTGATATATACTGGTAAGGAATCTTTTCCCATTCTGTAGGCTTCCACTTAGCCTGGATGAGTGTCCTTTGCCCTGCAGAAGTTTAATGAGGCTTAATAAGGTTCCATTTGTTAATTATTGATGTAAGTGCCTATGTTGATGATATCCTGTTCAGAAAGGCTTTTCCTGTTCTAGTGAATTCAAGGCTATTTTCCACTTTCTCTTCTGTTCTTCTATCAGGTTCAGTGTGTCTGGTTTTGTGCTGAGGTCTTTGGTCCATTTAGAGTTGAGTTTTGTGCAAGGTAGTAAGTATGGATCTATTTGAATTCTTTTACATGTAGCTTCCCAGTTTGACCAGCACCATTTGTTGAAGATGCTAGCCTTTCCCAATCTGGCTTCTTTGCCAAAACTCATGAGTCTATAAGATGTATGGACTTATGTTCAGATCTTCGATTCTATTTTGTTAATATGTCTGGTTTTATGCCAATATCATGTTGTTTTTATTACTATAACTCTGTAGTACAACTTAAAATTGGGAATTGTGATTTCTCCTGCACTTCTTTTATTATTCAGTATTGTTTTAGCTAGCTTTGAATTTTTTTATTTAAAATTAAAAATTAATTATTTTTAAAAAGACAAAATCAGAAGACTAGGGGTACAGCTTAGTAGTAGAGCACTTACCTAGAAAGAGCAAGACCTTGGGTTCAATCCACAAAAGATATTACCAGGGACAAAAATCATTTCATAATAATGAAGGGTCTTTTCAGTAAAAGAACATAATAATCCTAAATGCTCAAATGAGTTTAAATCCCCAGCACCCATGATAAAAACTAGCATGACTTCTCACTGTGTGGGAAATAGAGACAGGTATTTGCTTCAGCTTGGGACTACCAAGATTCATTGAAGGATCCTGCATCAAGTGAATAAGATGGAGAGCAGGATATTCAACATCTCTCTCAGGCTTCTGCATGTGTTCTCATGGGTGCACATATATACCACATACAGTCACACACATACATACAAAGTATATAGAAAATTACATATTAAATTATGTATACAATATATAAATGCATGAAGTAAAACCTGATAGAACTACAAGGAGAAAATAAGATGCACAGTCTAGAAGTTAGCATCTCTCTCTCTCTCTCTCTCTCTCTCTCTCTCTCTCTCTCTCTCTCTCTCTCTCTCTCTCTCTCTCTCTCTCTCTCTTTGGTTTTTCGAGACAGGGTTTCTCTGTATAGCCCTGGCTGTCCTGGAACTCACTTTGTAGACCAGGCTGGCCTCGAACTCAGAAATCTGCCTGCCTCTGCCTCCCGAGTGCTGGGATTAAAGGCGTGCGCCACCACACCCGGCAGCATCTTTCTCTTAATAATATAAAATGATTTATACAGATTTAAAAACAACCAAAAACCAGAAAGAACAAATAGTTTGGAAAATTGCATATTGATTTATTTTTAAAAGCTACACTGAAGAATACTAATAACAAACTTGAGACAAGGTATGTGTAGTGCCTGCACTACCCAATTCTATACATATTCTTCTCATGTGCACATGAAACATTTATCAAAAAGTGGACCATAGTTTGTGTTACACATTTTAAAGGAATTAAGACATACAAAGTATTTTCTCTGACCACATTGAAATTAAATGAGTCATTAGTCGAAACTAACAAAACAAAACAAAACATTGAGTCTGTGTCCTTAATGACTCTGCTGTGTAGGATGTAGGAAGGCAGGCTTTATGGAGGAACATAGATTGGAGAATGGCCTTTGTCAGAGTAATTAGTGTAGTGCAAAGAGAGGCATAGGAGAATGGGCCAAAGGTTTATTTTGTTGGGTGTGGAGAAGAAGGAATAGCTGGGAAGATGCTATTCTGTGTCCAGACATAGGGAACATGAGGAAGGAATAGTCTTTAGGGCCATGGTGGAGACTCTTACACCGTGAAGTTTACCTGGGAGTTGTCCACCTAGAGGCAGGCAGTCGTGAGCGTCTGATCTTCAGTGGGTGCTCTTTCCCCTCAAGGTCACTCGTAACCTTTTCCCCAAACAATGTAGAAATGTGTTTAGAGAGAGACAGAGTGTCTCCTCTTGTTGTGTCTACACTTTTGCAGTTCTGTCCTCCAGGCTGTAAATCCTACTGAGCCAGGGGCTCGTCTCCTCACTCAACATTATTTCATCTAAAGGGCTTCCTGTAAAGTCTGTTAGTAAACTTTCTGTGTCCTAGTATCTCAGTTTCAGGGATCCTGTGAGAAATTCGGGTTGACCTTGTTCTTTCTTTAAATGACCAGAAACAGTTAGAAACAGCAGGGGTCAACAGTCTCCTCCCAGTATTCACCACACCCCATAGAATTTACATCCTAGCATGGCACAGTGTAGAGCTGGAGCTGACCCACTGCAGCGATCTCATCCCTGAGCTCAGAAGATGGAGTCTGCAGTGAGTTACTCCAATACTTACTTACAGGTTTCTGGTCTCTTGCTCTAGTAGGCAGAGCCAAAGCCAATAGTGAAACACCACATTGAGGAAGATGTTGGCTGAACTACAGGAAAAACTGCTTAATGCTTAGAAATGGAAACTCCTGCTAGGGAAGAAGTGAGTTATGGTTCTGTGATGTGTGAGGCACTGTGGGACATCCTTCCATGTCAGTTCTGTGGCAGAGACGACAGGGCTTACACGTGGAGGCCGTCTCCATGGGCTGTTGAATTCTTGCCCATGTGACAGCCTTACATGGATGCTTTGCCTCATTTAATCCTCATAAAGGCCCCCAAAGGAACTAGTTACAAGCCCACCAGGATAGCTTATGGTCACAAACTTAAGGACACAGCCAGCAAGTGTCAGGACCATCTCAGATTAAAGTCCTTCCTGTTTTTTCCACAGTTGATGAGGCATGAGAGACTGAACCAGGGATTTCTAAAGGCCCTTCCAGCACTGGGATTCCTCTGGAGTCTACGTGGGGATGTGATAGCTGTTGTCCATTCATTCTAGTCTCACTCACATTAACATGTCAGCCTGTGACCAGCCATGTGACAGAGACACTTGGCACTTTGGCTTCTGTCCTGTTTCCGGCTGAGCATGGTCTAACCTCAGTATGGGGGTAGAGGGTGTTTGTGTTGTTTTTGTTTTTGTTTTGTTTTGTTTTTCAGGTCACCTGATGAGGACTGAGTTAGCAATGTAAATGCTTTTTGTAGTTTAGTCTTTAGTTTTAGATCTTTTAGTCGTTTTAAGTATAAACGACTCAGCTTTAGTTCTAAGAACGGTCATGTCTTCTAAGTTTTCAGTTTCAGTTACTAGAATATTTGACCCAAGGTCAACTTGGAGAAGATAACTTCTAAATTACATTTTTAATACTAAAAATTTTAAAGTGCTTTAATTAAAAACTTGATAATTGGCTATTTTAAAAATTAGTCTGAGAATACATTGAATGTACTTATTTCAAGGTAAGAATAAGCTTTGTATGTTTTGACATGCTGTTTTCCAGATTGAAGCTGAGCTCAGCAAAGAAAGAGCCCGGCATCTCATTGAGTTCCAGGATCAAGCTCTTCTCTTTAAGGAGGAAGCGAAACTGGAACTTGACATTGAAAAAGAAAAGCACCAGGAAATAATCCGGAAGTATCAGCAAGAACATGAGGTCCTGCAGAGGAAGGTTTGTCAGCACCGCTGGTGCTATGCTCCCTGACACGCACCGGGTGCTCCCCATGGGCATGCTCAGTGACACACATCACGTGTTCCCCTCGGGCATGCTCAGTGACATGTGTTGCAT
>NC_034593.1:58110374-58121870 GCF_900095145.1 Mus pahari
TAAATAATAATTTTTATTTTTAACCTGCTTTAAAATCCATGTTAGGGGCTAGAGAGAGTGAGTTCTGCATTAAGAGCATTTATGGTGACAGAGGACTGAGGTTCAAACTCAACCTCCATGAGGGCTCACAACACCCTACAACTCCAGGCCCATAGGCTCTGACCTTAGGCAGCACATGGTACATGTAGTAAAGAAATCTAATTATGCATCCAGCAGCCCAAGGGCCTCTGTTTCTGTGTGAACAGGGAGAGTTTAGCCACCCCAGAGTCCATGGTGAACAAGGAGAACCAGCCCCTAGAATCCATGACACGTGCAGTTGGTACCTGGCCCCTCCCAGATGGCTCTGCAAGTGCTTCTGTCCTGAAATTCTTGATGATTTCATCTTCGAATTTGTGAATTTTTAAAGTGAATTACAATGATGAAGCGTGTACTGGGAACTTGGTGCCACTGCTCCCCTGATGGTCTGATCTGTCTGGAACAGGTCCTCACATCTTCCCACAGAGCTCCTGGCACCAAAGGCTCCCAGAGTGACCATTCCTTTCTCCCTTCAGCTCATGACTACAGTTGTTGAGTAGCTTGGAACTTCATGGGCAGAGAAATGCAAACAAAATAATGCCATTACTTACAAAAGCTCTAAATTCAAGTGTTTTTTTTGTTTGTTTGTTTTTTTGTTTTTTTTTTTTTTTTAGGTGAAGTCTGACTTTTACATGTTCACTCCTATTTTTAAAATCCAAACTCATATTTTTGTGGCTCTGTGAAGCTCCTGTCACAAGGACAACTTGCTCTGTGTCTTTGTCACTTCTGTCTGGGGGTGGGGTGGGGGTTGGGGGAGGGAAACCATTGTTTAGACCCAAGTGACCCTCTCTTCCTTCTTAGGGATTAGTTGAAAATAGTAGAATATTAATTTCTGAAATGACTCATGGTGGTGAATAGATTTCCTCCCAAAGTTATTCCTTATGTAAATTTAACATTTGAAACACATTTTAGATGCACACTTTTTAAGCAGTAGCCCAGAGAGCTCTGGAAGCTCTCCCCTGTGCGGTTTCCAGGTTTCCATGGCTCTCTTGCTACTGGAGTGTAAGTAGGGACCTTAGACGAGCTTCTGCAAGGCTGCTCTTGTGTTCTGCTGTTGTTTGCTTGCGGATGGCTTGTTTGTCTCCCTTTTTGTTTTATAACCCAATAGCTCACACCACACTGATCTGTCACTCCCCACAGAGCTGTGGCTGCCCACACACCCACAGTGGCTCTCTTGCCTTGCTTAGGATTTCAGGCATGAGCCACCAAGCTTAACTTTCTTTTTTCTAAGGAGAAAAAGTTTTCTCCATTCTGAAGGGATGATTTGGGCAGAAGGTACCCTGAATTATTGTCCCATGTTCTTGTGTAAGGTGAGAGGCAATACCTTTTCTCTAGAACTGCCATAATGACACCAGAGTGGCCACTTGCCTTTCAGTTCAGTTCACTCAAATGTGATACTTCTTCTGACATTTCAATTCAGAATTCATTGGCAATTCAGTTCAATTGCCAATGCTCTGTAGCCAGTCCTGGATTTCCAGAGCCTATTATGTTTGTCCCAACTAAGTCACCAGTTGTGACAGATCAGCCATAGTGGCAAAGGGATTTCACTGTTAAAATTAAATACAAAGTTGACCTGAGAGAGATGGGGGACATTATTTTAAAACATTTACTGGCACCCACTGTCATGACATGTAGAACAGTACAGAATGTCTGTGATCACAAGACGTGAGAGAGTGCTATAGAAGACTGAGCTAGTGTCTGGGGTACATCTATCCATATATAATAAAGAAAAAATATGTCCCAGGTTCACTTGTTGTTCTGATATGAATGGGGCACAACTGTGGTGTTCTTTTTCTGTGTCTCCAAAAACCACCAGTCAGGCACCTGGAGGTTCCAGAGCCTAGCCACGCCCTCTCCCATCTGTTTGTGAAAACTTGAGTCACTTTTGGCAGCTGGATTCAATCACAGAGATTTAAATATTTCCAAAGGTGCCCAAGAAGTTAATAGGATACCATTTTAGGAAAATAAATAAATGTCTGTGTTGATTTAAAACAATCTGAAGGCCTATATATGACATGGGATGAAAGCATACTGGTTTATTAGAAGAAACTTAACAACAGCAAGAGCTCTATGGCTCCCTAGAAACACTTGTCTATACACTAACGTGAGACTTATCTTACAGATAGGTGACCTAATTGCAGATGCTACAAAAGACCTGAGGCTGGAAGTGGCCTCTCTCCAAGAAAAACTCCATGAATCCCATGCACGATACACAGAAGAGTCTGAATCAAAGAAAAAAGAAATTGAAGACCTGAAAAATCTGGTTGCAGAATTCCAGTGTCGTTTGAAAAAGGAAACTGGCCGTGATGATTCAATTTCCGAAGAGTTGAAGAAGGAAATGAAACAGAAGTCAGACGAGCTGGAAAGAGTAAGGCTGGCCCAGACACAGCTGCTGCAGCAGTTCAGCAAGTCACAGGAAGAGGTAGGAAGCAGATAGCTCCCAAGTGAGGAGCATGGCCAGTTAAAAAAGCAGGCAGGCAGGCAGGCAGGCAGGGAGGCAGGCAGGCAGGGAGGCAGGCAGGCAGGGAGGCAGGGAGGGAGGGAGGGAGGGAGACAGACAGACAGACAGACAGACAGACAGACGCAAATGTGACAGGTCGTTGGAGATCAAGGAGAGAGTCACAGCCTGGCTCCCAGGCATCCCTTGGCTTCGTGGAACAGTTCTCTTCTTTTTAAGAATCATTTATTCTTTAAGAGTCTTATACATACATACTGTGTATCTCTGTTAGTCATATTCATACACATCCCTTCCCTTCTTTCAACTCGTGGTTCCCCTATGCCCTCTTCCCAACCTGATGTCTAGTGTTTTGTTTTGTTTTGTTTAATAACAGTCCCATGTAACCATGAGTGTGCAGCCATCTACTGGGGCCTGGTCTATCTACCAGGGGCTACACCCTAAAGAAAAGCTGACTGTCTTTCCCCTAGCAGCCATCAGTTGTCAGCACTGTTTCTCAGCTAGGGGTGCTAAGTTCACGTGCCCCTCCTGTTCCAAGCTGGACCCTGGCTGGCCTGATCTTATGTGGCTCTTATATATACAGTCTTAGTCTCTACAGAGGTCAGAAGTACAAGGGTCTTGTTGTGTCCTGGAGAATACCCATCCATATTTCTTAGACTCTTTCTGTTCCCTCTTCCACCAAGTTCTATGAACCCTGGGAGGACTGGTGGGATATTGATGTCCCATTTTTGGCTGAACCCTTTCTAGGAACCAGTTCTGGACAGCAAATAATTACTTAAAAGCTCCACACCTACAAGTCTTACAATTAGATCTTACTTGCTTTAATAGTGCATCTTTGCCAAAGAAAATGTCAGAGCACATGTTGCTACATTTGACAAAATGTGGACAACATAAAGATAATTTGAGTTTCATGTTTTACAGCTCTGTCAACCTGAACTTGTAAAGCAACTTACATGCTTTTGTCTTCTGCCTTACGTTTGCACAATTATTTCAGTAGTGTTTTCTTGTTCTGAAGTAGGCTTATTTCTATTAAGAAATTTTTATCTCTGGCTTATTTATGATGAATTGCTAAACATGTTAGAAATATTGTAACAATTGATCATAATACTTGATTCCATAATAGCAATATAGTATATAAGGAAGAATGAATGTTTTTGAATGTTAGTGCGAAATAAGATTTGTCTGCTGTATTGGCATGTTAATAAAGAAGCACCTGGAAAGTGCTAGCAATGATATCGTTTATTAATAATAAACACTCTTTTCTTGCTATATTTAAATTGCCAGCCAAAACTGAGAGCTTATATCATCATAAAGGTGAACTATGGAATGGATAAAGTGCTAAATAAGAAAAATGTCTAACTTTAGCTGCAGCCTTATTTATGTGTCACAGGTGAGGAGCTAACAACAAGCTTGGAGAGTTTCACACAGTGAGAGAATGAAGTCTCAAACTCCAGTCTCAGGGGGACAACGATTCCTATTCCAGGAAGACTTTCTGATTCTAAATTTCAGGGCAACCTCAGGCTTAGCCCATAATATCTCCTAGTCAAGATCACTTACTTTTACTCTAAAAGTGAACAAAACTGAAACAAACAAACACAAAAGAGTAAACCCAATCCAGCTTGGGCTAGGGAGGAGGGGCCCCCAGAGGGCCAGCCAGTGAGCTCATGAGGGAGGACAGCAGCTCAGAGCTGGGGAGGAGGGGCCCCCAGAGGGCCAGCCACTGAGCTCATGAGGGAGGACAGCAGCTCAGGGCTGGGGAGGAGGGCCCCCAGAGGGCCAGCCAGTGAGCTCATGAGGGAGGACAGCAGCTCAGGGCTGGGGAGGAGGGCCCCCAGAGGGCCAGCCAGTGAGCTCATGAGGGAGGACAGCAGCTCAGAGCTGGGGAGGAGGGGCCCCCAGAGGGCCAGCCATTGAGCTCATGAGGGAGGACAGCAGCTCAGGGCTAGGGAGGAAGGCCCCCCCAGAGGGCCAGCCAGTGAGCTCATAAGGGAGGACAGCAGCTCAGGGCTGGGGAGGGCCCCCCAGAAGGCCAGCCAGTGAGCTCATGAGGGACAGCAGCTCGGGCCAGGTGAAAGAGACATAGGAGCACACTAGAGAACTGAGGAAAGAGGAGCTGCTGACTCACTTCTACTGGGTCCATACTAACACTCCATGGACAACAGTGGGTGAAGGGAGAGAAAGGCCAAGTCATTGGACTAGCAAGTCTGAAGCCAAAAAAAATGGCAGTGTAAAAAAAGTCAGTAAGAAGTGACCCATCCAGAGAACAAGTTAAAAAAAAAAAAAAAAAAAAAAAAAAAAAAAAAAAAAAAAAAAAAAAAAAAAGAACAAGGCCAATTTTTTTTAAAATGCAAATTATCATCTATGTAGGTTTTGAGCACTATGCTAGAAAAAATAGTGGTATAACTATGAAAAATGGTAACTAACTTCTGGGAAATGTTAAAGAAATGACTTACACAGAAATATATCACAAGAAACCTTAAACTGAAGGGTAGAGACACCCTGTATTACAAGTCTATAATTTATAACTACTTGATAAATTACCCTCAAAGACAGCGACTTCAAACAATAAGAGTTCATAGTCTTATTTCTTTTTTGAAAGATTTATTTACTTATATTTATGTGTGCATATGTGTCTGTGTGAGTATATGCCTATAGGTCCTGGTGCACACAACTGTGCTCACCAGCGGAGGTCAGAAGAGGGTGTCAGGCGTCCTTGTCTGTCACTCATAGCCTGTTTGAGACAGAATGTCTCCCTGAACCTGGGGCTGTCAAGGAGGTGTCCTTAGCTAAGCCAAAGCCCCCGCCATCCTCCTGTTTCTGCCACCCACAGAGATGGAGTTACAGGTGTGTGAAAGACATCTAGTTTGTTGAATGGATGATAGGGTGCAAACTGAAGTCCTCATGATTGTACAGAAGGCCTGCTGAACCACTGGGACATCTCTCCAGCCCCTCAGCATCTCCTGTCTGTGGATAAGAAAGCTGTTATAGTCTAGCTGGCTGTGGTTCGGTGTCTCTTATGAGGTTGGTGTGAGGGTGCCTAAGTGGTAATGGTCTCAGATAGAGGCTCAGCAATGATAGGCTGGGCTTCTAGCTCACTAGTATAGGCAAAGTTATATTAACAGGTTAATAGTCTCATGGGCTATTAATAGAGAATATGTGGCTGTTGGCCATGGTATCCCTCAATGCTGTGCCACATGGGCATCTCCATATAAGAACTCACATTGTCTGCTGGCTTCCCTCAGAACCAGTAGAGAAAGGATGCCAAGACAGAAGCCACAGTCCTTAGGTAACCCAGAAGGGACAGCTCATGCCTTTCTTTGTATTCTGTTTATTACTAATGAGCCAGTAAGTCCAACCCACATGCATGGTAGGCAAGTACCCAGATGTGACTATCAGAAAAATGGTACCCAGATGTGACTATCAGAAAAGTGGTCCCGGGTCATCGAACACATCTATATGTATTGCTTTTGCTGTGATTTGTTATCTGTTGCTGTAATTAAACACCATGATCAGAGTAATAAAAGAATAAGTTTAGTTGACCTTACACTTCCAGAGGGCTAGCACTTATGGTGGTGGAGCAAGGGCACGGAGATACTGTGGTAGAAGACATCTGCAACCTCGAATTTTCCATCCATCTACTTTGTTCCTAGAAATAACAACTCTGAGACATTTTTATATATGAAAAAATGTTTAAGCCAATAGCTTTGGCTCTGTTCCCTGACTAACTCATATCTTAATTACCCACTTTATTATTATTATTTTAAGTCCTGGTTGTCAGTTTCATATGACAGTCTTCTAGGGCAAATCTCCACTCTGACTCAATCCCAGAATCCCGCCCTCCCCTGCTAGATGTCCCACCTTCCACTCCTGCCTCAGCTCTTTTGCCAATCAGACTTTTATTGACAGCCTTTGATTATCTCTATAAGATGGATGGCTGGAGCAGCAGCTGAAGGCTTAGATCTTGATGCACAAGCAGGAGGTAGAAAGAGACATTGGGAATGGCACAAGTCTTTAGAAACCTCAAAGCCTGCTCCCTAGTGACACATCTTCTCCAGGGCCACACCTCCTAATCCTTCTCAAAGAATTCCACCAACTAGAAACTGAGTATTCAAACACAAGTCTACACTGCATCTTCTGACCACACCCTCTAAAGGTAATGCTAGCAAAACTAAAATGGAAGGTCAGTGAGCTAAGGAGAGCTCATCCCACAAGGCTCCTAGCTGTGAAAGGTATGGGTCTGGAGAAGTCTATGATTCAGCAGTGAAAAACCAAGGTGGTTCTTCCAGATGACATGGGTCAATTCATAGCACTCAAGTGGCAGCTCACAACTGCCTGTAAGTCCAGTTCCAGAGGATCTGATGCCTCTTTTGACCTCTGAGGATTCCTACACACATGGAGTGCACAGACATACACTAAAAACAAAATAAAATATGAATTTCTACAATATAAAAAGATAATAGGTTAGTGTGAAAATAGTCATGGCTCATTACTAGAGGGTAGAAACTATTGTTCATAAAATAAAGCTAATGAAAGAATCCCACAGGACAGTTTCCTTCCAGAGGAGGGACAAATAGACTTAAGTTTTCCATCAGAGGTTACCAAAATGTCACCTCGAATTAAATAATGAGGACTGAAATATAAGTAAATATCTAAGACTGTTTCTGGGTAAACATGCCAAAGTACAGAATATGCTTATAAAACAGGAAATGAGCCAATGAAAGTAGTAAGAGTTTATGAGCAGAAAGAATGTGAGCTGTAAATAAAGTCATATGAAATGGAAAGTTCTGTGCGGTTTTCATCATGTTCTTCAGACACTTTAAGTTCCTTGGATTCTGGAGAATTAAAAGCTGTAATTACTTGGAGAAAGAAATCCCATTAGAATAAAGATAAGTTAGTGGCCTCCTAAGGAGGCAGATGAAGGTCAGGGAGTCCTGTGCTCTCTCAAGAGGCCAGAGAGTGAGTGGGATTTGTTAAAATTGTAGGAAAGGGTAAGGAGGAAGCTGGGGCCTCTGACAGGCAAGCTGGGCCTTCCTCAGTGTAGGGACTTGAGAAGTGACACAGTAACATAAGGCAGACAGTGAGGAGGTGACACAGTAACGTAAGGCGGACAGTGAGAAGTGACACAGTAACGTAAGGCAGACACTGAGGAGGTGACACAGTAACATAAGGGGGACAGTGAGGAGGTGACACAGTAACATAAGGGGGACAGTGAGGAGGTGACACAGTAACGTAAGGCGGACAGTGAGGAGGTGACACAGTAACATAAGGGGGAAAGTGAGGAGGTGACACAGTAACATAAGGGGGACAGTGATGAGGTTGTGAAGGGATGGAAAACAAAAGCACCAGGAATGTGAGTTTAAACAGGACTCCAGGAAGTTCTCACTGGGAAAAAGACACACAGTAAGAAAGTGGAACATCAAAAAAAACAAAAACAAAAACAAAAAAAAACACAAAAAAAACGAGAACAGGAAGTTAACGTTAGCAAGTAGCACATTATCATTAACACCAAATTAAAATGAGATGTGCTTTTGGTAACAGTGGTCCTTGCATCATGTAAATTCCACAGGGATTCTTTTAAGACAGTGTGGCCCAATATAAGAAGCTTCATGGTGATCTTGGGATTTAGAGAAAGAGTGCAATTGTTTAAAGTAGATCCAAAGGAAAACAGAGACCTCAATCTTTTTGTTCTTTGAAGACCATAGAAGAGAGTAAGGGGCAGAGGTTTCACATTCTGCAGTTCTTGTGGCCCATCTAATGGTAGTTTAACAAGTCTAAGAATAGAAAACAGTACTGCTGGTTAACCATGGAGAATGGAATGGCTGTCTTTGTCTCTGCCTTACCGCACTACCACGAAATAAAAAGTGAAACCTATTGCCCATTGTCAATGAGGGGATCCCAAAGAAGAAACATAATTACATGGAACTACTACAGGGAGACTCAGAAAAGGAAGTCACAAAACACCTGTGAAAACGGGATCAAAGAATGTAGCCCAAAACAGGACTGATTGAGAGTATAAGGTGCAAATTGACTTTTAGGGACACACAGCCCCCCAGTGTCACTACCCACCTGCCTAGAAAGACACCTGATGTGTTCTCTCTAGCAGAATGAGAAAGGCACTGTGTGTGAAAATACATCAGAGCAAAGAACAAGAGCTGTAGGGAGCAAGTGGGAGATAGCCGCTCCTTGTCACAAACTCCTTTCCCACAGTCCAGACAGCCAAGAACTTAGAAGAGCCCATGTATGCTGGCAATCGGGGTATTAAGACAGTGGCTATATCCATGTCCAGTCTACCAGCCCAGAAATGTGCTAGCCAATAACCCTACACTACACACACACACCATTTGGGAACTCATTCTTTAATCATAAACAGCCAAAGACCACTTAATATTTTAGAACTATCTCTAATATGAAGGCCATCAACTAGCAATAAATGAATGCATAATTAGTCCAGCCAGATTTAATCACCAAATGTGTTGACTTGCAATATTTTCCTTTTGAGAGCATTCACATGTCACATTTGTGGCTGTATTTGCATCAACACACCTGTTTTTATTGTTGGGTTGCTTCGCCTCGGCACCCTGTGTTTGCTTTCACTTAAGAAATAATAAGAGAAAGTATAAATCAAAGCTATGTGCTGCAGACTCGGGAGAAGGTGTCTCCAGACTGTCAGCACAGTGGTGCGCTGTGGGGAGTCAGAGGAACTGAGTACAGATCTTATGTAACCTAAAATATTGGGATCATGGGTGATCTTAAACCTCTTGAGATCTAAAACTGCTTCCAAATATGAATTCAAAAAGCATTTATGTAGGAAAAATTTGACAAAACTTTGGTAATGATGGATCTATGTATACCTGCAAAGTGGAATTTTATGAATACGTAGCATTTGCAAGCACAAATGGATTATTATTTTCAAAAGGGATTTCCTTTGTTTGGGAGTACGTATTTATGTACTTCAAATGCATATGTAATTGATATAGAAAAAAACAGCATGCTCCTCTCTGATAATTCTATGTAGGAGAATAAGAAACCCAAGTCCAGTCAGTAAGTTATCGAACAAGTGATTCTCAACTCTGAGACATGAAATTACAGCATCAGTTTCTCTTTCAAAGAGTAAAGCTTTTAAGGATCATGCTTAGGCCTGGCTGGCTGACAGTGGGGACAGATGAGCTGAGATCCCAAGAATTTGGCCACGGAGCATGCACAGATATGGGCTCAGCAAGGGCATCTCTGCCTGTAAAGAAGGAAGGAGATGTTGGGACAGTGACACGTTGGGAAGAAATATGGAGACATTGCTTTGTTTTACTTAATTAATGGTGACAAGATATTAAAATTGGATTGTTGATTTAAAAGATGAAATCCTAAATAATGTGTGTTTTAGGCTCTTCTCCCTCAACTTGAAAAATTTGCTCTTGAAGACCATTATTCTGAGGGATTTTGTTATTTCTATGACTTATTCTGAGGAGCGTATAATAGTTAGTTTTATTGTATTTTCAAGCATGAGTATATAATCTTAATACTTCTTCCTGACATTCCTAAAATTTTATTTAGTTTCTCATTCCTAGTTTACCAAAAAGCCATTTCCATCGTTGATCTCCAGTGTGGGCTGACTGGATGCATGGAGGCGGGGCACATCTTTTGCTGACTCTTACTCATCTGTCTAGTTTCCACACTTTGTCCACAGGACCTCCATCACCTCAGGTGCCCCCCTTTCTCCCCGATCCAGCTGGCTGGACACCCACTTTCCTGAATTCTCTCTGGTTAAAGCTGGCACAAACTGTGTCCTCCATCATCTTGTGACTGGGCAGGACCTCGTATAAACCATGAACAAGGCCATCTGTGCCTCTTTTTCAATGAAGCCTTCTCTCCTGGCATCCCCTACCTCTGCCCCACTATGCCAAATACAGCTGATTGGGAAACCCCACAACCAGGATTCTTACCTTCACAATAATCAGGTCACTCAGAAAAGCCTTCTCTTGCTTCTTCTCTGTGTTTGTAACTCAAAATACTCAGTTTTTTCTAAGGGTAAAAATGACATCAAATATAAACCAGTCACTCATACCTTTCAAAATGTGGGGAAATTGGCCACTTTTAATATTAAAAAGTTTAAATACATGGTGAGCTGATTTACATTTTAATCTTTTACCTACAGGCTCAGTGGGAGTGCAATTAGGCAATTATTTTAAGTCCAATTGAAGTGGCCTTTTGTCTGAGGCAGCTGTAGATAGTGTTCAACACCAATGGATAGGCCTTAGGACCAGAGCAATAATTCTCCCTTCCCTAGGCCACACTCACCCAGACCTCAGGACAGAACCTCCTCTATGAAAGCTTTGAGTCCCTGCTGTACTCATTCCTACCCTGCAATGTCTTTCACAAAGCTGGCCTGGTGAGCTTCTTTTCATGCCAGTGTGACCGTGCCAGTGCCCTGCTTGAAATATCTTCCCATGATCCAGCTGGCCCTCAGAGCCAAGTAAAATCTCTAGCAGTAACACACTGCCAAGGTTCTTATCTGCCTCGCTCACTTCCTCCTACCTCAATGCCGATCTCTTCTCCCCTGTCTGTGAGCTGTGTTCCATTCCTGGATATGTCCCTCTTGCTGCCCCCTCTGCTTGGGAACCCCACGTTGCCTTCTTTACCTGGTGCGTGCCTGGCATTTCATTTTGACTTCCAGGTCTGTTGCAATTCAGTAATAGTTACTTGACCACGCTATGGTAAAATGTAACTCAAGATCATCTTATCTCAGACACGTAGGGAACAGTGGCCTCACTCATCATTTTCATGTTGGCTGGAGATTTCCAGCCTCATCAAGCATACTCTAGCTTACAGATATTTTCATATTACTCAGTAAAAGTACATATTAAAAGCCTGCCACAGCCAGATGTAGTAACACATGCGTGTATATCTTTGGTGCCGGTATTTGGGAGGCAGAGAGAGAGAGGAGAGAGAGAGGGGGGGGTAGGGAGAGAGGG
>NC_034593.1:58121943-58132530 GCF_900095145.1 Mus pahari
CAAAGTGCTCCAGATCAGTTAATACATTGGTAATAAAGAGAGAGAGAGAGAGAGAGAGAGAGAGAGAGAGAGAGAGAGAGAGAGAGAGACAGAAGCAGAGGGTGATCTCTGAGTCTGAGGCCAGCCTGGTCTACAGAGTGAGTTTCAGGACAGCCAGAGCTGTCAAAGACAAAGTAAAATTCTGTCTCAAAACCAAACCAACCAACCAACCAGACAGACAGACAGACAAAACGAGTCTGCATACCCCAGCCCTGCTAATTTCTGAAAACAATACAACCTCTGCCATGACACTCCTCACACAGGATGGAATTTTCCACTAATGTGTCTGCTGTGTCATCTCCACATGTCTCCTTCGTGTACTGGCACACTCCATACCTCAAATAACAATTTCCTAAACTTTCCAATGTTCTGTTTCCATATTTTACCTTATAATTGAAGAAATTATAGCGCCTAAGCGATTTGTTGGACAAAACTGCAATGTAGTATTTATTTAGGGAAAGACATGATAAAGTCAGCAGAGAAAATGAGGGTATTAGGATATCCACCCAAGAAATCAATGTTTTGGCACAGGTGGAAGTCCCAACTGTGGACCCTGTCTTCAGTTACAAGGCCCCCCTGGTTTGGGAAGTAATAGAGAGAGAATTAATGCTTTGTTCTGAAAGCTAATGGTGGTGAAGGATGAGTTGCAGAGTGGCTGGCCTCACACTGAGACAATCAGCAGCCCTCTCCTGCCCGCCCTCACTCACTGAACTTCCCCTCAGCTGGGCTGTAGCCAGGAGGGATTGGAACACGCAAGGCAAGAGCTCGCTGGCTGGAAAGCCATCTGCTGGCTCTGCCCCCCACCCCCACCCCGCTCAGCTGCACCTGCTGCTGCAGCCTATCTCTTCCTCTACCTTTCCAGTCCCCTTGCCACTTGCCCGAAGCCATTTTCTAAGGGACTTGCCTTGGGGGTGTTTTCTGTAGAGTATTGCTTTCCTTTGAGGCTCAAATTCAAGTGCAGTGAGTTGATAAGATCTTATTTTTCTCTAATGAGCACCCCCCCTGCCATCCCCATCTTGACTTTTAATATTATACACCTGTTACTCCTGTGTGTGTGTGTGTGTGTGTGTGTGTGTGTGTGTGTGTGTATGAAAACTGACTCTTCAAAGTTTGCTTAAGCTAGGGTATTTTATACTAATTAATTGAAAACAACCTAAATTTGATTACTTCTACAACATTTTGCCAGCATATTGAATGTATAAATAATGTGTATACATATAGATAAATATCGATGTATATAGTACTTTACATATATGTAGATACTGTAAATAGATTTTAAAAATGCAGTAGGCTCCTTTTTAAAAGAAAGGTCAAATTAATAGAGTTTAGAATTCTTGGGAAAATCAGCTGAAAATATCTTCCCAGTTTCTATCTCCTTGATGTCCCAGACATGAAGCATATATGCCTGCAATATTAATGAAGCACGTGCCTCATACAGGCACAGGGCTAGGAGGCAGCAGGCCTCTACCACTTCAGAGCCAGGTTGCTCTCAACAAGTTATGTAACAGACCGAGGCTTCTGGGTCTTTCTGTGGTGAATACGTCAGGATCAGTGAACGTGATGGCTCTAACACAGCACCTTATCAATCAGTCTAACACAGCACCTTATCAATCAGTCTAACACAGCACCTTATCAATCAGTCTTCCTCGTTAGCGGCTTGATACTTCCCCCACCCCTGACTTCCAACCAGTATTCAGGTGGAGTTGATGAGAGCCAGATGACAAAGCCAAAAATGTCAGTAGTTTCCAGTTCCTCTAAAAAATTAAAAACAAGCAGAGGCAAATACTAGACCAATTGCTTTAAAATATATATGTGGG
The DNA here is from genome assembly GCF_900095145.1 of Mus pahari. Classification (NCBI taxonomy): domain Eukaryota; kingdom Metazoa; phylum Chordata; class Mammalia; order Rodentia; family Muridae; genus Mus; species Mus pahari. Next base: position 58,123,800 of record NC_034593.1, read on the forward strand.
AATGGGGACAATGTGCGAATACAGTGCAAATACAGATGAGGACTCAGTCCCACCGTACCATCTGCAGAACCCCTAGACAGTCATTCCACCTCACCTACAAAGGGCAAGGGCTGAACGTTCTGTTAGCATCCTTTCCAGCCTCAAACTCTATTTTTCATTTCTCTGTCTCATGGGATAGAGTATTGAAAAGACAGAGAATACAGCCTCTGACCTGAAGCTCAGTTCTGATTTAAATTGTCAGTAACGCTCCACTTACATAAACTGTTTAAAGTCAGGAATGCTTTTTCCTCATCTCTTTTCAGAACACTTTTCTCCAGGAAACTGTGCGCAGAGAGTGTGAAGAACGCTTTGAACTGACTGAGGCTTTGAGTCAAGCCAAAGAACAGCTCCTGGAGCTCAGGAGGAGCGGAGGAAACTTACAGTGTTCCCTCAATAAGGGCGCCCTAACCTACCCTGCCTCGGCAGTCAGTAATCACCGCGAGAACTGTGGACGAGGCACCGGCACACCCAGCCTGCGTGGACTGCCAAAACCCACGGCTTCCCCGACCCCAGATAAGCTCAAGAAGGTCAGCAGCTCCGGGCTGCCTGCCCTTTCCCAGGCATATCCTCCCAGGGGCCGAGCAATTTCAGTAAAGGAGGCCAGGCAGAGGTTGACAGCCATCCTTCACAGGAGGCTGAGTCAGCAGTGATGACCTGCTTCAGGAGGATCCCACCCACGGGATACACACCCTTTCACAGCCGAGCAGAGACTCACTGCAACCGGGTACCGGGAAAAAAACATATCTGTAGATATAGTTAACAAGGAATGTACAAAGCTAGGAACTGTGAAGCCACAGTTTTCAAAGGGCCTCAGAAATTGCAACAGATAATGAAGTTGGCACCCCAGAGGTCTGATTTCTGTTTTCATGTATGTATTTTATGCTCCTCGAGTCTGGCCCTTAGAGACTGCAGGGAAAAGCGTCTCAGCCTGGCGAGTTTTTCTCTTCCTCACTTCCTGTCTTTCATCCTCCCCTTTCTCTCCTTTTCCTGCCATAGCAAGTAGATTATCGCCACGAAATAGACTATATTGGTTTTATGGTGTCTTTTTCACTTGTTTATTGAACTAAATAGATGTAAGTATTCCAATTAGAAAAAGAAAGTCCTTGATTTCCAAAGTCCTTACTTCCAATATTTGCAGAGCTGATAATCACCATCAAATGCTTGGCATAGCTGCGGTAGAAGTAAGGAAAGCCTTTCAGAAGACCATGTGCTGGGAGGCTGGGACCTGCTACAAAAGATGCTGATTCCCATTCAGGGAAAAGTAGTTTGAATCTCTAATTATCAATATCATTTTAGAAAGTGACATGACCATGAAAATATTTCTTGGTGGATATTTTCTCACTGAATACTTTTTGGTTCACAGCCGAGTTCTATTGTACTTGCATTCTCCAGCCAGTGGGAAGAGAACTAACACAAGGTCACTTAGTAAAAAGAATATAATGCTAATTTGGATTCAAAATTGATTACCCTTGGAAATGTCTAACTGATTAACAGTTTCTATTCTCAGTGTGAGAATGTAAAACAAGATATGCTATTTAAAGTTACCAAGCTTCTGGCTCATCTAGCTGATCTTACCTAAGGCTACACTCATCTGTCTTCTCTCCATGTGATAGGACTGTATTTGTCTTTCTAATGGTGGCAGGGTGGGGGTGGGGGGACTAAATCTGATGTATCATGGACATTAGACGCTCCCCTTCTCATGTAGGAGTACTAGTGACGCGTGATTATAGCACATTTAATTATATATTTGGCTGCAGCGTTGGTGAGAGAAACCAGTGGCACCTATCCTAACCCTGCTAAAGAAATAGCACCGATAAACAAAATCAGGGTTGTCTCCTGGTGTTTTTCCAGACAGGGCTTCTCTGTGTAGCCCTGGCTGTCCTGGAACTCACTCTGTAGACCAGGCTGGCCTCGAACTCAGAAATCCGCCTGCCTCTGCCTCCCGAGTGCTGGGATTAAAGGTGTGAGCCACCATGCCCGGCTTATCTCCTGTCTTTTAAGACTGTTTTAACCTTAAAATAATTCCACGTTAGGTCCCTGGCTTCCTGGCTACTTTAGGTAAAGACATCTTTGTGTTAAGGATTAGAATGCTTTCTGTTGGTTATGGAGGTGGTCGTTCTTCATAATGGCATTTCACCAGTTAGCACAAACCACAGAAGAGTGGCTCAAGGATTGCCCTAGCCCTCTCTGCAGATAAGAAGCAGATGAAAAGCATGCGACTTGGCTGAAGGAGTATACTTAGGGACAGAATTGAACCAGAATCACTCTCTCAATCCCAGCCTCTGTAGCCTTCAAAGGTTCCCAGGGCTCCACCAGGACTCGTGTCCACAGCACCCACACTGTAGTTAACTAACGCCATTCCTCTTGAAGTGCTCTGGCTTTTCAAACCTGAGTTTGTATAAGAAGGAAAGTTGATTCAGGAAAGAATAACTGCAAAGTAACAAATGTTCTTTTACTAATTATATTTTTCTAGAGAACTCTAATATAAGTGTGCATCCATGAAAATAAGAAATGTTAACTGGTGTCATCTTGTATAATGCAGCAGGGGCCACAGCACCAGATCTCCTTGCCCTGAACTTTTGTTTGCACTTTGAATTATAAATACCTGTGACATAAGGCAGATGGTAAGTGAGCAAAGGCACGGACTGTCTTGCGCAGTGATCTCTGTCATCAGGTCCCACATGTTTTTTCACTGTTTTGCAATTTCAGCTCACCTTCCCCTGCAGGAGTCATAGGCATACAATGAGTTTATTTTTACTGGGAATACAGGTTAATAAGAAAAGTCATATGTAAGTTTTTCTAAACTTATAGAAGGACTACAATTGCAAAACATGGTTTCTTAGTTTGTTGATATACTCCTGCTTTACAGTGAATAACTCTGTAACTCAGAATGGAACTATTGTTTGCCACAAGACTGTGTTATATGCTACAAAGATATCAGAGAAGCATAAACAGAAAAATGGTACTTACAATAATTTAACCTACACCATCTGAAGAATACAGGTTGAGCTATAGGAATATGTAGTTGAAGAAAGAAATCCTTAAAAGTGACACAAGAACTGGTTACTTAGAGATTAAAACATAGCTCCTTGATACTCTTGAACTCTAAGCATGAAAGAGTATCAGGAATGTTAAGAAAGTGGTGAAGGGCTAGATACATGGCTCAGCAATTAGGAGCGCTGGCTGCTCTTGCAGAGAACCCTGGTTTGGTTCCTGTCATCACATGGCAGCTCAAAACCATATGCAACTCCATCAGAACCTGATGCCCTCCTCTTACTTCTAGGGGCACTGCACATAGGTGAACACATATGTGCACCCTGGCAAACCACCCATACACATAAAGTAAAGAAATAATTTAAAAATAATAAATAATTTAGGGTTCTGAAGCATCAGAGCGTCTTGAACTGCAGGTTAATCCTAAAGCTATCATAAAAAGTGATGGTGAGCTGGGCATGGTGGCACCTGCCTTTAATTCCAGCACTTGGGAGGCAGAGGCAGGCGGATTTCTGAGTTCGAGGCCAGCCTGGTCTACAAAGTGAGTTCCAGGACAGCTAAGGCTATACAGAGAAAAGAAAAAAAAAAAGAAAAAGAAAAAGAAAAAGAAAAAAAGTGATGGTGAGAGCTAGAAAAAGGAAAAAGAAAAAAGGGGGGAAAAGGCATAGATCCTCAAGAATTGTATAGTAGGGGCCAAGAATAAAGTATATGCAGATGTAAAATGGAAGGGAGTCCTGACCAAAGAGTTGAGAGCAAAATAGTAAAGGAATCTTAGAGGAATCAGGGATGCTTTAAAACAAAACTGGTCTATTCGACAAGTCTTCAAAAAGAGGAGTAGAATCGTACAGAATAAGGGTACTCTAGGTAGAGAAGTGTGTAAATTTAGGCACAGATGTAGGAATCATAAGAGCATTTGATGGGGGGAGTTAGCAGCAGCCTGAGTCCCAGATAAGCTGATGTCATTGCTAGGGGTGTGGAGTAAGGGCCAGTGCATGCTTTTAGCTGGAAGTGGATTGCTTTGCTGGAATTGGGAGCCCTGCCCTGGCAAGGCTGTGCTGGGATATTGTGTAATGGGAAGGTGGGGAATACAAGAACAGCTGGCAGACAATGAGTAGTCCAGACGAGTTAATGAAGTTCTAATGAAGATATTTGTGTTGGGAATAAATAATGGGCATCAGATTAAAAATCTGTTCAGAGCAGAGAAAAGATTTTTGTTTCTCCTGCTAACTGCAACTTGAAACTATTGCCAGCCCTTGACACATTGGCAGGAGTTCGTTTGATGAGCCTGGCTCTAATCAGAGGATCATCTCTATTTAAGAATATCATAACCTCTCTGAATAATGTGAAATCAGAGGAGCTGCATCTCATTTGGGAAATGCATGATCTCAAAGATGTAAGAACCCTTCTTACAGGTCTGAAGGGTGTTCTAAGAATTATGGGAAGAGTGAGAAATGGACATAAACCAGAAATAATTATCGTTTTAACTCAAAGAATGTGAGAATAGCTAAAGAGGAAGATTCTGGAGTGACGCTGTTCAATAAAACCTTGCTTTCCTCACACTTGGGAAGGGAACTATAAAAGACAATGCTCAAATTAAAGTAAGGGTTATCTAATATCTTTACACTTGATAGTACTGAAGAGACCTGATACATCACCTGGTCCAGATTTATATCTTACGTAAGCAGATAATAGTTGACTTAGTTGATTAGTTTTCTATTTGCATAACTGTGTAACATTAGACCGAATGAAAGAACCTGGGCTTCAGTTTCTGCCTTACGTGTCTCATTTCCAGACAAAGAATATGACCAGTGTGCCAGGTTGTTGCTACTCAGAGTCTGCCTTTGCCGTCCACCAAGATGAGCACCTGCTGGCTCATTCTAAAAATGCAGAATTTCAGTCCTCACATACAAACCTACTACCTGAACTGTCCTCTCCCTCCTCTCCCTCCTCTCCCTCCTCTCCTCCTTCCCTTCCTCTCCTCCTGTTTCCTTCCCCTCCACTCCCCTCCCCTCATCTCCTCTGCTGTCCTCTCCCTTCCCTCCCCAACTCCTTGCACATGCTAAGCAATCAGTCTTAGCACTGAGCTCTATCCCCAGCCTGAGGTCTTAAGGAGACTCTCAGGTGCTGTGTGTTTGCATTGGGTGAGTTGCCTGTGGTCCAGTATTCCACATCTACTTAACCACAAGTTAAACAAAATAGCCTTGCCTCACTAGTGCCTAAGTGACAACAGTGGGCTAATGAGACCTGCCCCCCATGTGCCACATTGACCCACTTAACACCTACTCCCAGTGCATTAAGATTCTTTTGTGTGACCATTGATTCTGAGTCCATAACTCTCTAGAAAAGCTAGTTGTTAAAGAAAATCAATATTCAGCCCGAAAATCCTAAAACACATCCCAACACCCAAAGCTGTGAGCCTCGGAACAGTTGGAGATTTTATTATTTTAATCCAATAGAGCAATCTTGGTTCTAATAATTGGCAGCACATTGAATAATCATAAACTTTAATCTCATAATAACATGTATTTGAACATCTGTTTACATTTATAATGGTGATGCTCATTGTCTTCTGAGACCCGTGAAATACAGAATTTGGGGAAATTTTCTAAGGAGATAAAGTAAATGCATTGAAATTATCTCTCCTGGAAGTAGTTTTGAACCACTTAAATATAAAACTAACTTGGGCATTACACCTGGATTAATATGATTTAAATGATTTAAATGGAATTCAGTTCAGATTCTCAGTTTCAAAAATCTGGAGATCGCAATGAGGTGTTAAACGCACTTGCCTGTGAGCACTGCTAGCTCATCTCATGATACCCAGGACAGCCGTCTGGGTATGTTGTCCTTTCTTGTCCGCATTGTGCTGTGTGAGAGAGCCTGAGAGCAACCCAGAGCTCTTATCCCCTGTGCTCTTCCCAGCTCTTCCGCTGAGCCACATCTCCCATCCATTCTCTGAATGTTTTTAATGAAATAAAGAATGAAAGAAGCCAGTCGATAGCACACAACTGTGATAACAGCACCAGGAAGGTAGAGGCAGGAGAATCACTGTAAGTTCAAAGCCAACCTGGGCTACATAGCACATTGAGGCCAGCCAAGGCTGCATATAGAGACTCTCTCAATCAATCAGTGTAAAGTTGATAATGAGACAGATTGCTTCCATTTACTATTTAAGAATTTAATACCTCATATTAGTATATTCAGTGCTGATACTTGTATAATTATAGTTAAAAATACTTCTCTTAGTTGAGTGAGTCAAACTCAACAATTAGACTGTAGAACTTAGGACAACGAAGCATTTTATAGGCTTTTGTGAGGCATCTGCGTGAGGAGGATTAGCTCTGGCAGTAGATTTATTTGCTGAAGATGTGAGCAGCTGGCCCTGCCTTGCTGCCAGCGCTGTCTCCATCTCCCAGGCGAGCTCGATGAGGCCTACCACATTAATCTAGAGAGATCTATCTGTCCTCTGTCTTCTTGAAGCAAATGACTTCTCCAGTCATAATTTTCTATCCAGAGCTTTAAATTTCTAGGGAATTAAGGTCACTGCCAAAATTCAAGTGACTCCTTTTGACTTCTCAAAAACAGGATTTCTGAAAGCCCCGGGGTAGTCATCTTTTCCAGCCATAATTTCCAGACTTTAACATAGTGTATTTGAGGCCTTAGCTTGGGTTGCAAGGATCTTGAAACTGAAATCATCTTCTTTCCCTGTGTAGCACACAGCACTTCATATAGAGATGGAGATGGGTACTTTTAGGGAGCTAGACAAAAAGATTCACCACCTTACTTGAACAGCCCCAGCAGAGGCCTAAGATACATGTTTCTCCAGACTCAGAACATTTGATAATGCCTCCTAAATTAAATGGGAGGAATATGTATCTCTTGCATGATTTAGGTTGGATTCTTAAATAATCAGAAGTCTGAGTAGCTGTTTTGGGTATTTTAAAGATAGCCAGAATGTTATAAATACTGGCCCTTGTTAAAAAAAAAATATTTATGACTGCAAAATCTTTATTCAACTATCACATTAAGTTACTATAAGTACATAGATAACTTTTGTAGTTTTTCTATTTTGATTTGTTATAATAGTTATTATTGCTATATCAGCTTTAGGATGACATAAATATATATTTTAATGAATAATTATAAATCATAAAAATTAAAATTTATTTGTAGTGCATTTTTAAAATTTAGTGTATGCAGTTATATGATGTGTGTGTGTGTGTGTGTGTGTGTGTGTGTACCATGGTGTCTGAGTAGAGGTCAGAGGTCAGCTTTGGGAATTTAGTTCTCTGCTTCCACTGTGGAAGGCTTGCCCAGTAGTCGCTTTCATCTGCTGAGTCACCTTACTGGCCTCGATAGCACTTCTGTGGTGAGTTAAATCATATCCTTTTCTTTGCATTTAGTGGAAAATTAAAGTCTTTCTAGGGATGGTGACTTCTGCCTATAATCCCAGCAGTTGAAAAGCTGAAGCAAGAAGATGCTGAGTTCCAGGCCAGCATGGACTACACAGTGAGTTATTGGCCAGTCTGACCTATGAGGACCCTGTCTTTCAAAGACTATAATGACATAAGGAGAAGAACAGGAGGGAGAAAGGAAGAAAGGCCTTTATAGGAAAAAAGACAACTGACAGGTCTTTATGTAGGATATGTTATTTTGAGACAAGTTCAACTATGTAGCCCAGCCTGAACTCACGATCTTCCTGCCTCAGCCTCCCAACTGCTGGAATCACAGCTGTGTTCCATCATGCTGAGAATTTTTTATGTCTTATTAATTGGTGAAAAGAAAGTTCAATGTTTCAAAAACCTTTCTCTGGCATATCTGTAATCTCAATAAAAGTATATCAATAAATGGTGATTAATTTATATATTTAAATGATACTTAAAAGAATTGATGGTACTAATGTCTACCTCATCTATAATGATTCTGTATAGCTAGTTTGTGCTCTGGGCACACATACCAAGTGAAAATGAAGAGTATGTGTAAGTATATTGTGGGAGGAGATGGCTGCAGCCTCTCTCCCTCACGTAAGTTTGCCGTGCTGTAACGGAGCTGCCTCAGACACACACTATGGCACGAGATAACAGGAAGATAATCATAGTGTCCAGAGTTGTTTTGTTTCTACCACTATACTTTACCTTGAATCTGAACACAGGAAATTCAACCATAGACCAACATGTTGCATGTCTAAACTGCACCTCCATAGGGATGTCTGTGTAAGGGAAATACTGCAATCCATATGTGTACATAGTGCAAACTAAAGACTGCTGACCCAGTCAGGTTAGCAAGGGTCCTGTTTGCACCAAATATTAAACCTGGGCAATGCTCCCAGACCCACAATCCAGTTGGGAGGCTGTTCTGCCCTCTCTCAACCTCCTACTACTTGGGACTGTCAGACAACATTGTACTATATAGATTTATTCTTGAGATCCAGCAACTCAAAAATTTTCCCTGCCTCATCCAGTCGATTTCTAGAGAACTACAGAGGAAACAGTCAAAGGAAGTACTGATATTGTCCCTGTGTTTCTCTGGAACCACACCTCTGTGGAAACCCTGGTGATACTTTTAGCTAGAGCGATCCCACAGCCAGCCAAGCCTGTCCACTTACAGAGTCTTTAGGTGTACCAGAGATCACAGAGTCTTTAGGTGTACCAGAGATCACAGAGTCTTTAGGTGTACCAGAGATCACAGAGTCTTTAGG
>NC_034593.1:58134252-58146520 GCF_900095145.1 Mus pahari
ACCAGAGATCACAGAGTCTTTAGGTGTACCAGAGATCACAGAGCCTTTAGGTGTACCAGAGATCACGGAGTCTTTAGGTGTACCAGAGATCACAGAGTCTTTAGGTACACCAGAGATCACAGAGTCTTTAGGTATACCAGAAATCACAGATGGAGTTGGACTTCCAGCCACTGGCAGTAGGAAGAGAAGTATAGTCATGAAAATTGAATTTGAGGTCAGTCTTAAATCTTTTGTGATCTACATAGTGTGAATTCTAAGCCAATTATAGTTACCGTCATCAAATACTTATTTTTACAAGTCATCTTGGAGCAAAGACATTGTTTATTCCCTCCATGCCCTGAATATAGTACATAGAGCAGAAATGTTACAAGGTTTGGTTTAAGGATTTAGGTGTAGTTTGAAGGCCTTTAAAAGTGTTTTTCTAACCATCCAGTATTTTTTTTTCTGCTAACAGGGATTGGATGTAGTACATGCTGATCAAGTGCTTTGCCACTGAACCAACCCTGTAGCAATTAACGATTTCTACTTTAATGCTGTAAATTGCCTGACACATTTAAGTGGCACTTGTGTACAGTCTGTGTCCCTTGGCTCTGATGCTCCAAATGTCCTGACTTTAACGTCACGGGCAGACTCTTAATTGCCCGTGGTCCTTGGATACATTGAGCTCCTACAGCCATCGCCACCTTCCTGGGAGCTGGGACAGCATGCTCTTGCGAGGGCACAGGACAAGGCACCTCACTGTCTCTGAAAACATGTGCCCCAGTTAAATGTTCACACACTGACTGCACCTCAACCCAAAGTCTTTACAAATTAGTAGTTTTTACTCTTCTGGCCTTAGCATGTGAAAGCTGCTAACCCTTTTAATGAAGACAGTTCTATGTTCATGCACTATTAAAGTCCAGCCGCTAAAGGTGTACCAGAAACCCCTTTTCCAAGTTCAGTGCCACAGCTTTAACACAGAGCTCTCATTAGGGTTCTGAATTTTCCGGAAACACAGCAATGGGTTTGTCTTAGCCATCTTCTTTGGTCTTTGGATTTAGTTCTAGCCTCCAGTCTCCCAATTTATCTAAATGTATCTAGAAAGTGGGCCCTAATACACTCCCTAGTTGACTCAGGCTAGCATCAGAGTGTCTGTACAGGTCACAGAGGAACTTCCCTTTATTATCAAAAATTGTGAATGAAGAGGCCAGGGGCCCTCCCTGCCTCGTGGAAGGGTCATGTCCCTGCTCTGTTTTGTTGTTTAAGTTTAGAAGCAGAATTTAATTTCCCATGTAGATAGTGTAATGATCTCTGGCTACCAGGTCTAGGGCCAGCAGTTACCTTTCATTTGCCATTAAAAACCTGGTAGTGAGAAGGGCAAGGGTCAGACACTCAGAGCAGGCAGCCAACAAGGCAGCAGCAAGAATTTGGGTCACTCTGTTGTACCACATGGTTCTGTCCCTCTAGGTACCAAGGCTACTTTGCTCAGAATATGTAGAAATGGCAATTCTGTAAGCTGGGTGGAGGGAACGCTTGTGACTGTCAGTGGGCAGAGAAAAAGCTGTAGGTGTCACAGCCTGGACAGTAGAACTCTCCAGTGCAGCACAGGGATAGCACTAGAACAGGCAGCACAAAGAAACCCCAAGAGTGAAGCTCTCTGTGGCAGGATGGTACCACACCATCATGGCCTGAACAGAAACAGCGATAGCTAATATTTCTAGCTATAAGGGACACATCTCATTGCCAGAGGTCTGAAATGCACCAGAGCCCAGGAACTACCTATATTAGCTTCCTTCTAAAGATGAGAAGACAGAGGCACAGAGAGGCTAATCAATCCTCTAGCCCTGCTAGTAAATAGCAACTCTTGGCCTAGGAGACTAGGCAGGACAGGTAAGGAATGGCAGTGTGGTCTCTGCATGCCACATCCCAGAACTATCTAAACACCGTCTCTGGGCTCTGTCTGCTGACCAAAAAACCTTCAGCCTTATCCAAAGACAAGCATTCAATAAAGGAGAGTAAGGCCAGCTTCAAATGAACTGAGAATACATTTATGGAACAAAAGAGTATACACAGACCTGGAAAACATCTTAGAATCCTTCAGGGGGTCCTATGGAAGGTTATTTATATCCTATAAAATTGAAATGTTGTAGTCTTTATATTCCATTTAAAAATAATTTCCAGTATTAAATCTTTAGGTACTGTATTTCATATGTATTTCCAAACAATGCTCACACAGGGGATAATGCCTCGTCACGAAGCCATGAGGTTTTCAGCAAAATCCTCAGTGCTGGGGGAGCAATACTTCCCCCTGGGTTGTCAGAGAGGTCCCAGAGGGCCTCCAACAGGTACCATTGTTCTCGGTTGTCTGCCAAACCCTGATGGTAAGACTTTGCTGCTGAAGACACCACACACAGTCACAGGGTACGGAGAAACCACGCTGGAGCTGAGTTGGGTGCTCTCTCCCGTCTAGATAGGTATCATATGGTGAATGCTACGGAGGCTGCTCCAGGAGATGCCCATGAACTGCCTCACCTAGCTGTGAGCTACAGAGATGAGCAGCCTGGAAAGGCACACCCATTGGTGCAATCAAGGCACAAGCAGTATGGAGCAACCTGTCTCTTCCTGATTAGATCTAAGCCCTTCCACAAAAGGGAGCGCCTGTTGGGAGCTATGGGCCTGGCTCATAACCAGCTCGAAACTGTGACCTGGGGTTGGTATGGTCACAGGCTCCAGGGAGGAATCTACTAACTAGTGATTTGCTAACTGGAAATACCTTCTCACTACTCACCTTTATGCTCGTAATAGACTAGTGAAACGCTCAGCTTTCATCAAAGATTCTTCTTTGCTTCTTTTTGTAGTGGATTGTCTATTTAAAAGAAAAAAAAAAAAACAGTTGGGGAAAGAAAATGGAGTGCTCGCCCCTAAATGGGACATCTATGTTTCCTCTAACACCCTCCTCCAAGGCTTAGGGAACACTGTAGAAGAGAGTAGAAAGATTGTGAGAGTCAGAGGTTGGGAAGGACTGATACAGTCTCCTGGACACGCCAGGGCCATGGCTAATGTGCTCACAAGCTCAGCAGACCTGTACAACATCAGGTTCCTCATCTCATGAAGGGAGGGGAAGGGCTGGTGAGGGCCCATCTCTTCCTGAGAGATGGTAATGGAGACTGGAAGGGATGTCACTTACTTTAGTGTTAAAACCACTGATAGTTACCCACACTCGAGTGAAAAACCAAACAAAATCTCACACCCACTCTCATTCGGGCAGCCCTACTTAAACACTGAGAGTCACACAGGAAGAAGCAAAAGCGGAAGGGAACTTGTCAGGAAGATGGTTTCAGCGAGAGAAAGAAGTAAGGCTGAGTTCATTATCTGCATGTGTGAAACTGTCAAAAATGATTAAAAAAAAAAAGATGGAAAGAGGGCTCAGTGGTTAAGATCTTCCTGCTCCTCCAGAAGGTCTAAATCCAGTCCCCAACACCCACACCAGGTAGCTCACAATCACCTGTAATGCCAGTTCAGGTAGCTCACACCCTTTCCTGGCCTCCATGGTAACACACACACAGACACACAGACACACAGACACACAGACACACAGACACACAGACACACACACAGAGAGAGAGAGAGAGAGAGAGAGAGAGAGAGAGGAGAGAATCTTTAAAAATAAAAGCAAATAAAGCAGTATATGGCTATGGGTATGCTCAATGGGTGTACATCTGCTCTGTTAATCCCCAGATTGGGGAGGATAAAGAAAAAGCATTAACAATGAAAACTGACAAGGGATATAACCACCACCTACCAAAAAGGAAAGCCAGGTCCTCCAAATGACAAAGTCACCTCCTGGCACCATAACCAAAGGCACGCGCTGCCCTTTTTCTTTCTCTCTTCAAGGACCACACCACGGCCTTGGAATTGAACCAGCCAGCCGGGCTGCATATTTCAGTGTGACTGTCCTTGAAGTATTGTGGCACCTGTGTTTCCTATTTCCCAGAAGCTGGACATTGGTCTTGTTCAGAAACACACTTAAAGCTACAGTGTAGGTACAGCAGACATCACTGAAGACGTTCATGCATCTTTTGCTTGGCTTGGAGAGAGATCAATCATCCACTTGCTCTCTGTAGATCAGTAATATATTGATCTTTATTTACGTGGCAATTGGGCAAGAAGCTTCATTGTCAGCCCCTACCTTTTCACATGCTGAAGGCTGTTGCGTCAGGACATGAGTTCCCCTTTTAAGATTAGGCCTGTGATACTGAGCATATTGATTCTCTTTTATGAGCACAGACCAGAGTGAACTCTGTGCCCAATAGTGAAATGACTGCATTAAAACAAACAAATAAACAAACCAAGAAAAGCACTCAGAACGTCCTGCATCTGTTACTTTGTTGTGCTGGAGATAAACAGAATCTCCTTTATTAACCTCTGCACAATTAAAAGGAATGAAAGCCAGAGTTTATCAAGTTCATGTTACTATCTTTATGTGCTGGCATTTGGCAGTGTCTTCAGTCATTGTTTTTCATTATCGCTCTGGCTTTTAGAGCCTCCAGTGCAGTCACTTTGGGAAACTCGTGAATGCCAGCAGCCGTGTGAAGACAATGAGCGTCACTCTGTAATGTGACATGGGGAAATATTTTTCAATTTCCTAGCAGGTGCTGAGCTATGAGTCTGACTCATAAAGGTGGTGATTATCTGTCTTTTCTGAAGTGAAGCAGCAGAGGGGGAAAAAAAAAGCATACTAAACCTAATGAAGAAAGCAAAAGTTGGGTCTACTCTCTCGAGCTGGAGGATCTCTGGTCCTGAGAGTTGTTTTTCTCTCCTGTAAATGGATTGTTGTCTTGTGGAAGATAGCATCGGAGAGGATATTTGACTTAAGCAGGGACTGTTGGTGAACTATATCCCTATACCCTTGGACAATTCAAGAAAGATAAAAAGCATGAAGGGCTCATAGTGTTTGGAGTGTGGATGAAGCTTCTCACAGACTGAAAAGAAATTCTTACAGGTTGCAGCACTAATACTGCTCAGAAAGGATTTTACATCAAGAGTTTTTTAACATCAGTCTGCTTCCTACAGGGAGGTTGGTGATTGTATAGATGTGGTGTGTTAAGTAGAAACAGGAGTTGACTGATTCCTGTACAACATGCATTGGTGACACAATGAGTTAGACCCCATAATGGTTCTCCCTAGGTGGTGGAAGTGAAGGCTAACAGGGTGGGGGAGAAGGCTGATTTGACAGTGAGATGATGTGAGAAGACCAGCTGACAGCAAAGGGCAGATGTTGCAGGATATGTGTGCTTGAAATATCAGAGGCCAGACACAGGACCAGAATATTTCCTCTATGCCTTCCTTCAGCATAGACTTTATGAATCTCTATAAAATTTAGGAATCACAAACTTAAGAAATTATCTCTGAAGAGACAGCATTTATTTGAATGTCCTTGATCCATCCAGGGACCGGTAGCCTTATCAGTCAGTGGAGCCAAACACTAGGCAGAGCTCAGGGAGTCATCTCCACTGCAAGGGTTACAGCGGCCCCGCCCACGTCACCAGAGACATCATAAAGGCATCAGCAAAGTCGTCCCCCAACGGACACATTTTTTTCTCCAAAATTTGTTTCTCGCTTTCCACTGCTTTGCTTAGTCTTCTGTAAGTAGAGTTTGGGGTGTGGTCGCAGGAGGCCCAGCCTGGAGGACTTCGGTGATGGAAGTGGGAGAGGCCCTGTGAGTCTCACAGCAAGAATGAAGAGCCTCCTGCCTAAAGATGTTAGTCACTGGAAGTCATTCCTTTCTACCCACAGTGCATCACAAGCCCGTCAGCTTCACCTCTGGTGCAGAGGCTAAAGAACCAAGAACAGTTCATGCACATGTAAAGCTACATTCAGGATGGACCATGACTGAGGGTCCGCTCCTGAGCTCAGCTTCCTCCAGCATCCTCAGCCCTGGGGGTGGGGGTGGGTGGGGAAGGGCATAGAGCAAGCAGGAAAGGTCTTTCCCTGTCCATTCTTCCCTCACCTTGAGTGTCTTTCCCACACTCTGCACACACCTTCCGACCACTGCAGCCAGCAGTCTGCTTCTACCATCCGCATTTTCAAGGCTTTTAAACAGCTTCTGACCAGTCAGCTGTGCTGTTTATCCTCTCAGTTTCAGCGACTGATTTCATTTAAGGTCATGTCCAAAAGCTGCTGCTTGCTGCAGAGGGCCAAAGGTCACATTTTCTATTTATTTTTTTCCCCTGTGAGTCTCACACAGCAAGTGCTCCTCTATGTTCCTTTGGCTTCCAAAGTTCTTGCTGGCCATAGTTTAACTGGATGCTTACAGTTACACATCACCTTCACACGGTTCCCAAGCAGTGATTCTTAACCTTGTAAAAGTGCCAATGTTCTCTGAAATTGCAGTAGAAGGCAGGGCCTAGGCCCTCCTCAAGAGGACACACGTAAACACATACAAGTGCTTCATGAAAGTGCTTCGCAGACCCTCTTGAAGCCTGTTCAGACAGTAACTCCAACCTAATGACCCCTGTTTAAACTCATTCTTCCAACTGTTCTGTGAGGTCATTGTATTGTGACCCATGGGAAAAACAAGGGCTGGTGAGTGGGACTCACGGCTGTCTGTGACTTGCCTGAAGTGGCTTCTGGCCAGGTTCCAAGTCTCCTCTGAAGCCTGTTTTGTGGACTTGTGTTCAGAAGAACAAAGCCAACACGGGAAGTACTTCTTCCAACAGGGTCTGCATGTCAGAGCAGAGACTGGCATTCCTGGCGTTCTTGCCCATGTGATGATAGCTCCTGTCTGACTAAACCAACCTACAGAGTCCCACTCCGCCTCCTGAAGCAAGCTACCTTTTCTGCGGTTAGAGAGACACATGTAAGAACAACAACGTCCTTGTTGTTGCAAATCTTTGACTTATCAGTAGTCCCCAGATGTCTCCCCAAGTCTGTCTGTGCTGCCAGCTGGTCCATGAGAGTGCACCCATACTGGGTCACTGTTGGGCAAGCAAGCTTTCTGTGTCAGCAGCCATGACTGTCATTCTCATGTCTTGACCTAACGTGTTCCACACAAATCCTGGACCCTTTACTCAACTTTCCCCATGGATCTGAAGGCCTCTCTGTGTTCTAGCATGTGAATGATGTGTTGAGAGTCCCAGAAAGACATTGAGTGGATGCTTTATATAACAGCTCAAGTTTGAACTGTCAACACATGATATTTGAAATGAAAATCTCCATGTAGCTGTTAATGCCAAACGCCTCAGTCACCGCCTCAGAAATCCATCTTTTACTGCCTCACTGCAAGGGCAGGAGGGAGGGGGACAACTACCAATCCCATGGTTCCCCCAGGCCCTGGACTGTGAATTTACCACTGCCTCTTGGTCATCACTTGGGCTCAGCTCTCTGACATGACAGAGGATAATAGCTTCAAAGAAAATTGAGGAAGGTGGCTTTTTTTCAAACACCATTTTCCATGTTTGAACAAATGTGTTTCGTCACAACTCTGTCCACTATTAGGATGCTCTGTGGCTGACAGATGGCTCCAGCCAAGACCTGGGTAATGATACTGGGAACTACCTCCCTGCACACCAGAACCATTTGTATCAGGGAATGCCACAGCACCAGGGCTCACAGTGTCCTAGGAATGCACCTTCCATGCATTTTCCCGAGTGGGTGGTTCAGGTACCACCGTCCTCCATACCCCCCATTAAGCCCAATTCCTACTGCCTTCCTGGTGTCTCAAATGTGTAGTTATACTACTTAGATATTTTTTCTATCATAAAAGTAAAGGTTCTGTGATCGGGAGGGAAACATTCCTAGTCCTACTGGTACAGTTCACCAGCAGTGAGGCCCCGAGGAATAAGCCAGAGGAAAAAGCTTTGTGAGCCAAAGGTCCTGGTTTGAAGGCTAAGGAGAAGTTTCTCAAATGGTGCAGGAAAAGTGTTTCTGATATAAATATGACTCAAATGCACACAACGGTTTATCTAAAATACGTGTCTTTCATGTCGGCTTCTTATTTTCTTTCCTGTGGTTTTCCTGGTATGACCCCAGACACTTATTAGTTTTAACCTCAAGATTACAGCCTCCCAAACAAGATATTCTTATTTCAAAGGGTGTGAGACCTTACCCTGTTCCCTTTACCCCCATTCCCTTTCAACCTAATAGCATTTGACAGGAGGCAAATATTTTTGGTGAAATATTTGGCGAGGTGTGAGTTAGTGCTTTATGTTATATTAAAATGTATTATGTAAGGGGAAAATTTATAGAACCTTCACTGGGCAAAATCTCAGTCCTCTTATGCTCCTACCTCAGTGGTTCTCCACCAGGGGCAGTTCTATGCCTGGGGGGATATTAGCAATGTCTGCAGCTAGATTCTTGGGAGGAGAAGGTGCTACTGACATATTTTGGGAAGAGGTTAGGGATGCTGTTAAACATCTTACAACGCACAGAACAGCCAGGAATTGCCTGGGCCAGAAATCAGGGTGCCAAGGCTGAGAAACAGTGACTGTACCACTTAAGGTCCCCCAGCTTCCACACAGCAGCCAAGAAATCTGTGGTGTCACTATACATGTCTGCATGGGGACAGGGTATGGGGGAATGCCAGCTTTTTCCAACTCAGTTAAACCTCATACAACTGTATTGACTATCCAACTGTAAGGGCTATGGGGGATTGATGGCCTTCAGTAATGGCTTCATCTTCCAGAAGCTCAGAGCCAGCAGGGGAGAGACCCAAGTGTGGACAATCGGGGCAGGCAGGAGAGTGCTCTCAAGTCAACAGGGCTGGGAAAGGGGAACCCCAGTGAGTGCTCAGGAGGACAGGCAGGCACTGGTCTTCAGAAGGAAGTAATGTCACCAGGGGTGGGGGTGGGGGTCTTCAGAGCACATGCTGAGGATGCATGGAAGGACAGGAGTGAGGTACAGATACTGTACAGTGGGAGGCCCTTGAGTTGTCCTCAGTGCCCACCCATAACTCTGATGGAAACTGAGGCCAGCCTCTTGCTTTTTAGAAATAATCAGCTGGCCCCCCAAAGCCTGGAGGTGCAGAAGAAAGACCCCACCCACCCACTCTCTACTCCACCACCATTTCCAACCCCACCCCACCCCACTCATTGCAACGAGCATTTGTAAGTAAAGCTGTTTGTGCAAAAGGGTCTACTGTGGCACACACTGTGACATACCACAGCTTCCATGGCCAGTTATTTTGTTTTATTTGTTTGTTCGTATTTATTATTTTATTTTTAAATTTAATTTAATTTTTATTCACTTTACATCCCAATTAGAGCTCCTCTCTTCCCAGTCCCACCCAGTCCCACAAATCTCTTCCCCTATGGGTACCACCTCACTCTGGGACATCCAGTCCCAACAGGACTAGCCACACCCTCTCCCACTGAGGCCCAACCAGGCGGTCCAGGTAGGGGAAAGGGGATCCAATCTCAGGGAACAGAGACTGAGACAACCCCTGCTCTACTTGTTATGGGACCCACAGGAAGACCAAACAGCACATTTGCTACGAATGTGTAGGGGGTCTAGGTCCAGTTCCTTCATGCTCCCTTGTTGGTGGCCCAGGCTCTGTGAGCCCCCATGGTGCCAGGTTAGTTGGCTCTGTGAGTCTTCTTGGGGTGTCCTTGACAACTTGCTCACTTCTATCCCCCACTCTTCCACAAGACTCCCCTGATTCCACTTGATGTTTGGCTGTAGGTCTCTGCAGCTGCCTCCATCTGCTGGTAGATGAAACCTCTCAGGAGGCAGTTATGCTAGGTTCCTGTCTGCAAGCATTGCGGAGGATCATTAATAGTGTCAGGGGACTTAAACATCCTTCCTTGGAAACTCCTTATTACCCAGTTTCTTTGGGTCTGTGGATTGTAGCATGATTGTCCTGAACTTAATGGCTAATGTCCACTTATAAGTGAGTACCTACTATGTGTGTCTTTCTAGATCTAAGTTATCTCACTCAGGATGATATTCTCAAGTTCCATCCATTTCCCTGAAAAATTCATGATGACTTTGTTTTTAATAGTTGAACAGTATTCTATTGTGTAGATATGCCACATTTTCTTTATCAATTCTTCAGTTGAAGGACATCTAGGTTTCCAGCTTCTGGCAATTACAAATAAAGCTATTATGAGCATAGTTGAACACGTGTCTTTGTGGTGTAGTGGGGTGTCTTTTGAGTATATGCTGGATCTGAAGGTAGAACTACTCCCAGTTTTCTGAGAAACCACCAGATTGATTCCCAAAAGGGTTGTACAAGCTTACACTCCCTCCAGCAATGGAGGGGTGTTCCCCTTGCCCCACATCCTTGCCAGCATGTACTATTACTTCTGATGTGGAATCTCAGGGTCATTGGATATCCCTGATGACTAAGGTCATTGAACATTTCTTTAAGTGCTTCTCAGCCATTCAAGATTCCTCTGTTGACAATTCTCTGTTTAGCTCTGTACCTTATTTTTAGTTGGGTTATTTGGATTGTTGATGTCTAATTTCTTTAGTTCTTTATATATTCTGGATATTAGCCCTCTGTCAGATGTAGGTTTGGTGAAGATCCTTTCCCAATCTGTGGGCTACCGATTTGCCCTATTGGCATTGTCCCTTGCCTTACAGAACCTTCTCAGTTTCATTGGGTCCCATTTATCAATTGTTGATCTTAGAGACTGAGCCATTGGTGTTCTGTTCAGGAAGTTGTCTCCTGTACCAAAGTATTTAAGGCCATTATATTTAGTGTATCTGGTATTATGATGAGGTCTTCCATCCACTGGGACTTTATTGGCTTGCTGTATATGGTTTTTAAAAATATGATATATATATGTATATATGTATATATATACATATATACATATATACATATATATATCTATATATATGCCTTGAATCACTGAACTCTTCAAAACCTTTATCATGAAGAAGTGTTGGGCTCTCACTGCCTGAGCTGGTGTGAGAGCCATCTTTGCTCTGGGTTGCACAGGCTCCTGTCTGCGCAGTTGAGAGTGTGGACTGTAGAAGCGACACAGGCTCCAGACATCCGGGCTCCTTCCCCGCCAGAGGAAAGGTATCTGCCAGGGAGGGCTCTCACTGCCTGAGGTGGTATGGGAGTCATCTTTGCTCAAGGTCGCCCAGGCTCCTGTCTGCACAGTTCAGAGTGCAGACTGCAGAAGCGACACAGCTTCTGGGACAGACTCCATTTTGGGCTCCGGACACTGGGGCACCTTCCCTGCCAGAGGAGAGGTGGCCACCTGGGAGGGCTCTGTCCGCCAGAGCAGGTAAGAGAGCCATATTGTGTCCACGGTACCTCGGAGACTAGTCTTTGCAGGTGAGTGTGAAAACTGCAGAGGCAACACATCTTCTGGGACAGGCTCCATTTCCAGACTCCATCTTCAGGCAGGAGGCAGGTCTGAACGCCAGAACTCTGTGCACCTTCCCTGCAAGCAGAGAGCTTGCCTGCAGAAAGCACTCTGACCAAGGAGACTCAGGAGAGAGCTGGACTCCCAGGACTGCTGACAGAGGCTAACAGAATCACAGGAGGAACAAGCTCCAACCAGAGACAACTGTAACAACTAACTCCAGAGATTACCAAATGGCGAAAGGCAGACGTAAGAATCTTACTAACAGAAACCAAGACCACTCACCATCATCAGAACCCAGCCCTCCAACTTCAGCCAGTCCTGGATACCCCAACATACCCGAAATGCAAGACTCGGATTTAAAGACATATCTCATGATGGTAGTAGAAGATCTTAAGAAGGGCATTAATAACTCACTTAAAGAAATACAGGAGAACACTGCTGAACAGGTAGAAGCCCTTAAAGAATCGCAGGAGAAAACTGCTAAACAAGTAGAAACCCTTAAACAACAGAAAAACACTGCTAAACAAGTAGAAGTCCTTAAAGAGGAAACAAAAAATCCTTTAAAGAATTACAGGAAAACACAGCAAAGAGGTAATGGAATTGAACAAAACCATCCAAGACCTAAAAAGGGATATGGAAACAATAACAACAACAACAAAAAACCAAAGTGAATCAACTCCGGAAATTAAAGCCCTAGGAAAGAAAATAGGAACCATAGATACCAGCATCAGCAACAGAATACAAGAGATGGAAGGGAGAATCTCAGGTGCAGAAGATTCCATAGAGAACATGGGAACAACAATCAAAGAAAATGCAAAATGCAAAGAGATCCTAACTCAAAACATCCAGGAAATCTAGGACACAATGAGAAGACCAAACCTTCCGATAATAGGAGTAGATAAAAATGAAGATATTCAACTTAAAGGGCCAGCAAATATCTTCAACAAAATTATAGAAGAAAACTTCCC
>NC_034593.1:58153680-58169048 GCF_900095145.1 Mus pahari
CTCTTTCTCCTTCTCTTTTTTTTTTCCCTAGAGCTTTCAGGTGTGCTTTTACACTACTGGTATAAGAATTCTAATTTCTTTATGGAGGTATGGTTTGTTGAGCCTTGATTTTCACTGAACTCTAGAGATTCTTTGATTTCTTTCTTAATTCTTCCCTGATCTAGAGATCATTGAGTAGAGAGTTGCTCCATTTCCATGAGTGTGTAAGCTTTCTGGTGTTTCTGTTGTGGTTGAAGTCCAGCTTTAATCCATGGTAGTCTACTAAGATACAAGGTATTATTTCAATTTTCTTATATCTGTTAAGGGTTACTTTGTGACAGCCAGAATTTGGAGAAGGATCCATGAGGCACTGGGAAGATTATATATCTTTTTCTGTCTAGATAAAATGTTCTGTAGATATCTGTTAGATCCATTTGAGGAATGATGTCTGTTAGCTCCATTGTTTCTCTGTTTAGTTTCTATCTGGATGACTTGTTGACTGTTTAGAGTCTCCCACTATTAATGTATGGTTTTAATGTGCAATTCAAGCTTTGGCAATGTTTCTTTTACGAATGAGGGTGCCCTTGCATTTGGGGCATAGATGTTCAGCATTGATATGTCGTCTTGGTAGATTTTTTTTCCTTTGATGAGTATGAAGTGTCCTTCCCAGGTTAATTTGGGTTGAAAGTCTGTTTTATTAATATTAGAATGGTTACTCCACCTTGCTTCTTGGGTTCACTTGCTTGCAAAACTTTTTCCCAGCCCTTTACTCCTCTGAGGTAATGTCTTTATTGCTGATGTGTATTTCTAGTATGCAGCAGAAAGATGGGTCCTGTTTTTGCATCCATTCTGTTAGCTGTGTCTTTTTCTTAATTGGGGAATTAAGTTGACTAATATTGAGAGATATTAATGACCAATGATTGTTAATTCCTCTTGTTTTGATGTTGGTGGTGGTGGTGGTGGTGGTGGTGGTGGTGTGTGTGTGTGTGTGTGTGTGTGTGTGTGTGTGTTTGTGTACTTCCCTTGTTTTGCTGGTATGGAATTACTTATTTCCTTTGTTTTCTTGCATGTAGTTATCCTCCTTGGCTTGGAGTTTTCCTTCTAGTATTTTCTGTAAGGCTGAATTTGTGAATAGATATTGTTTAAATTTGGGTTTGTCTTGAAATATCTTGCTTTCTTCATCTATGGTGATTAAGAGTTTTGTTGGGTATAGCAGTCTCGGTTGGCACCTGTGGGTTTTTTAGAGGTGGCAAGATATCTGTCCAAAACCTTCTAGGTCTCTGTTGAGAAATCAGGTGTAATTCTTTCTGATAGGTCTGCCTTTCCATGTTACCTGGCCTTTTTCTCTTGCAGAATTTAATTTTTTTTTCATTCTGTAGATTTATTGTTGTTATTATTACATGGCAGGAAGATTTTCTTTTTTGGTTCTATCTAATTGGTGTCTATAAGCTTCTTGTATGTTTATATGCATCTCTTTCTTTAGGTTGGGAAGGTTTTCTTCTATGATTTTGTTGAAAATACTTTGTGGGCCTTGAAGCTGGGACCCTTCAGCTTCTTCTAGTTCTATTACTCTTAGGTTAGTTCTATTATTCTTTTCATAGTGTCCCAGATTTCCTGGATGTTTTGAGTCAGGAATTTTTTAGATTTGACATTTTCTGTGACTGTTGTATCAATTTCTTCTATAGTATGTTCTAAGCCTGGGGTTCTCTCTCCCATCTCCTGTATTCTGTTGGTGATGCTTGTATCTATTGTTCCTGTTCTCTTCCCTAGATTTTCCCTCTCCAGGATTCTTTCAATTTGGATTTTCTTTTTTTGCTTCTATTTTCATTTTCAGGTCTTGAACCGTTTTATTCATTTCATTCACCTGCTTGATGTATGTCCTATATTTCTTTAAGACATTCATTCATTTCCTCTTTAAAGGCCTCTATCATCTATAAAAGATTGGATGTAAGGTCTTTTTCTTGTGTTCCAGTTGTGTTAGGACATCCAGGGCTTGCTATTGTAGGATAGCTGTGATCTGAGGGTGTCACTTTGCCCTGGCTATTGTTGGTTGTGTTCTTATGCTACCCTTTAGCCATCTGATTGTCCCTGGATGTTCCTAAGATAGCAGGTATTGGGAGGGGACCTAACCTAGATGTTCCTGGTTTGGCAGGCCTCCAGGTGGGTGTCCTTGGACCGGACAATGGAATTCAGGGGGCAGTCTCCCAGCAGTTAGGTATGCCCCTGGGGACATAGAGGGTAGGGGATTGAGCAGGGGAAGCAAACCGGGAGGAAGCAGTACAGCGGAACTCTGGGGACAGTACACTAGTCTGGGCAGCTGGGCATACGTCACAGGGAAGTGGGTGCAGGGAGGAGCTCTAACCTATATAGTTTCAGATCAGCAGGTCTGATGAAGGTGGGTGGAGAGATGACTAGACATTGGGCAATGCGAGCATGGGGAGAAGGGAGGGGATCAAGTAGGCTGCTCAGGGCAGCTGGGCATGGCCCAGAGGACTCCAAAGGCAGGGAAATGGGTACAGGAAGGGAATCTCTATTTTTAATTTTTTTTAAGTTTACTTATTTTTACTTTTTGTTTTCTTTTGATGGGGAGGTTTCAAGGGCAGAGGGCAGATATGAGGGATGGGGAAATGAGTGGGATTGGGATACATGATGTGAAATTCACAAAGAATCAACAAAAAGTTTAGAAAAGAAGAGGAGGAGGAGGAGGAGGAGGAAGAGGAGATGGAGAATGTATTTGCTTTGTCTAGAAACATTAATCTGGTAGTAAACCTTACCACGTTCATTCAGTACTTAATAGAAAAGAAAGTTTTCACCTAATGAAAAGTTAAAAAATTCTTCTCAGTGGCAGAACTATGATCCTGTGTCTAGTTCAGCCACTATTAATTTTGCTTCATTTTTTAACTTTTTAATTTTTCTTTATTATTAATAGGAGAAGGAGGAGAAAAAATAAGTGTGGGGGTGTTGTGAGGTGTGGTGTGTGTGTGTGTGTGTGTGTGTGTGTGTGTGTGTGTGTGTGTGTGGTGTATGGTGTATGTGTGTGTGTGTGACTGGTGTGGGGGGTATGTGTGTGAGTGGTATGTGTAAGTATGTGTGACATACTTACATATGCCTTGTGTGTGAGAAGACAACTTTTTGAGTCACTTCTCTCCTTCTGTGATTTGGCAACACCTATATGACTCATCTCACTGGCTCCCATTAGTAATTTGGTGAGCAAAACTTTTTTTTAAAAAGATTTATTTACTTTTATTTGTATGAGTACACTCTAGCTGTCTTCAGACACACACCAGAAGAGTGCATCGGATCCCATAACAGATGATTGTGAGCCACTATGTGGTTGCTGGGAATTGAACTCAGGACCTCTGGAAGAATAGTCAGTGCTCTTAACCACTAAGCCATCTCTCCAGCCCCAGTAAAAATAAAAAATTTTCAGTGCATATATTTAAAAAAATTCATAGATTCACAAATTCATAGATTCTGAAGATGGCAGAGACATCATCAAACCTCAACTTCAGCCTATCTACTCTACCCAGATAGGCTTTGGCATCACCATGCACATGAGAAACAACAATATTTCTGCATATTTGAGACAGCATAAACTGCTTACGTTGTTTTTTAATCTCATGCATTTGCTGGGTGAGTAGAGGTTTCCATACTTGGGAGTGGCAGAGCAACTATTGTCCCAGAAGTTCTGCTCAGATTTCATTGCTCAGGTCTCGAGGGGATCGTGTTGAGGTGGTACGTGAGTCAAGCCTAAGAGGCCTAAACATGATTAAGCTGTTGAAGGATTCAAGCTGGCAAGATCTCGAAGCAGAAAGCTGACCTGAAATCAGAAGTCTGGCTTCCCTGGCAGTGAGCATCTCTCTGGGGACTCCAGGGCAAGTGGGAATGTTTTAAGAAGCACAAGCTTTATGTGGAACAGGTCCTTCCCTGGGGTTGGAGCTGGCAGTGAATCTCCTTGGAGATCCTAGCTGACATTAACCTTTAAAAGCACTCTTTTCCAGATTTATCTAAATCTGGGTTCCCTGGTGGCCTCCTCCTCCTCCCCCAGTTCAGATTTGGTCCCCTCTAGCACCAAGCACACTTGGGACCAAGTTGGTTCCTCCCTTGGGACCACCCTGATTTATAACAGGAAGTGAGCATGCCCCCTTCCTCCATACACATCCCCCTGGTGTATGAGTTGTCTTTCCTTTCATGGGGACCTGAGATGGAGGAGGAACCAGGATGCGGTGAATCCCAAGGCCTTGGCTGCCCATTTTCTAAGGCCAGCCTGAGCCCTGGCATCGTAAGTGACTCTGGCAGCTTTTTACCTGCAACAAATGAACAGAAAAGACAGCTGTGCAAAAGCCAGCTCCTTTTTGTGGGTTAACATAAATGCTTTACGAGATCCCTTTACAGCTGCCAGCAATCATTTGCTCACATTGTGCTCAAACTAGAGATGGTCCCTCTTGCTCAGAAGAAAGGCGACTTCGTAAAAAACAAGAAGAAACAAGCTGTAAGACTGTGCCTGAGCATAGCTTCCGGGGATAGATCATGATATTCTTGCAGATAACACGGCAGAGGGGCACAGCAGTGGCTGGCAGCTTCCTCCTTCCACCTAAAACTATGGGGCTCCCTGAAGAC
This sequence comes from Mus pahari, assembly GCF_900095145.1. NCBI lineage: Eukaryota > Metazoa > Chordata > Mammalia > Rodentia > Muridae > Mus > Mus pahari. The sequence goes on from NC_034593.1 coordinate 58,158,280, forward strand.
TTTCAGGCCCCTGGCCACAGGCTTCAGGAAGCAAGTTTATTGAGTTCTTACACTTGAAGCAAATATACAGCTATCACTGTGTGGCTTTGTTAAAACATGAAGATGTTTGTGCCTTCTTTAAAATCAGCTGCCGTTACATCCCCCAAACTTCCTAGCATTTGTAGGACTCTGGAAAGACTTGCTAAAGGCTAAGGACCTCTCTTAGTCCCAAGGGTTTTGTCCTTCCATGGGCTTGTTTCTTTATTCTCAGAAAAAGTGATCCCAAGAACACCCCCTCCTCAGACTGATCCTTCAAGATACTCGGCTAGCCAACAAATGTGACATTTGATTGTCCATTACTGGGCACTGTAGAGCATCCTTATGGTGATGGCACGGCTGACTGGGAGACAGGTTTCTCAGCATCTGGGAAAAGATCAAAATTTAAAATTCCTTATCATTTCGACACCGTTGTAAAGTCAAATCATCAAAGAGACTTCTTCCATCCTAAGATAGAGACCATTTGTAGAGATAACTGTTGGCAGACAACTTAGAAGGGAAACAAACCGTGTTTAATACTCTAAACTGAGCCTTTCTGAACTCCTTTGCAACTTCTTGGGTGTGCTTTCCCGCTAGATAGAAAAACGAATCCAGGATATAGTAGGACCAAGGCTGCTGTTGTTTGTTTTGCTTAAAAGATGCTGTTTTATTAAAACATAGTAAAATTCCCTCAAGTTAAAAACGACTCTTAAGAGTTACAGCTGCTTATGTATTTCTGTCACTACGCTCAGTATTCATATTAATACCTTCTATTCATACATCGATTTGCATAGAGATTTGAGTCCCTGAATACGAAACCATCCCCCAGATCCTCAGGCAGCTGTGGGTGGGAACTGTATGTATAAGGAAACGGGGGCTGAGAAAAGATCAGAAACTATTTAGGACCCATGACTGACAAGGCAGACCCTACCAGCCAGCTGAGACCTCTGGAGTCTGGCTGCTCTTGGCATTCAATAAACCTCAACTTGTGGCTTCCCCTACCAGTACCACTACACCAGTGGTGTTCTTTCTCTCTCACATAACATTTCTTGACCTTCCCAGGACGGGAAAAACCTGTGTAGGTTCGAGTTTAGTCCTTGGTCTTTATTGATGCTGAGTCGTAATTGAAGCAACATCCCTAAATCTACAAATTGCTTCTAAAACTATTTCCCCTGGTCGCTTTGGCTATATAACCAGTCACCACCAACTAAAGTTCAAATCCTTTGTCACTGATGCCTTGCTACCATTGACAATGTGTGACTTCCTTTGGGACAGGCAGCCTTCCCAGATAGCGCTCGGGCCCTTTGACTCTGCTTGGCTCCTTCTTAGAAGACCCTGTTTTCCTTGCAAGGAGCATTGCAAAACCAGTCTGTGAGGTTACAGTTGCCTCATGTAAACAATTACATGTCAGGAACTTGTAAAGTTGATTGTTTCTCAGTAAGTATGATTAAGAATAAAGAATGTTTCTTTTGTTAAGAAAGCCCTGTGGGTTGTACAAGAATATTTGAACAGCAAGGACCTCTTAGCAGAGGTTACAAAGAGCATGGGCTGCAGGCTCCCCTGCTGCGTTTCCCTTACTCCCCCCTCCCCCATGGGAAACAGCATGCAGAGAATTGTTATGATGGAGATGTGAGGAGAACAGAAAGGGACCACATTGGAGGTGTGAAGTCAGGTGACCTGGCCCACGTTGAAACTGAAGTCCAAGTCATCTTACCTCTCCCTGCCCTCTGCAACTCATCTCTTAGAAAAAGAAAATGCGGGCTGGCGAGATGGCTCAGTGGGTAAGAGCACCCGACTGCTCTTCCGAAGGTCTGGAGTTCAAATCCCAGCAACCACATGGTGGCTCACAACCATCCTTAACAAGATCTGACTCCCTCTTCTGGAGTGTCTGAGGACAGCTACAGTGTACTTACATATAATAAATAAATAAATAAATAAATAAATAAATAAATCTTAAAAAAAAAAAAGAAAGAAAGAAAGAAGGAAAGAAAGAAGGAAAGAAAGAAGGAAAGAAAGAAAGAAAGAAAGAAAGAAAGAAAGAAAGAAAGAAAGAAAGAAAGAAAGAAAGAAAGAAAGAAAAGGAAAAAGAAAATGCTCCTGAAGGGAAAAGACAAGCGTAAACAATATCATTTGAGAACCTACTGTGCTGCCAGGTCCCTCCTGACCTTGGAGGGAGGCAGCCTGACCAGAACCAACTCTGGGTCAATCAGACTCTAAAATTAAGCACCTTCAAAATCCAGTGTTTCTCAGAGCAAAGACCCAGCAGAAGAGAAGCACGCTGAGTCACAAGCTGGGAGGCCGAAAGCAATGGCCATGCAGTGTGCATGAGTCCTGAGAACCAGAAATCCAAACCCCACATGTGGGTGGGGTGGGTTCCTGGAGAAGAATCTGCTCTAGGCTTCTGAATCCAGTTCTGATGGTTTGTGGAGAATCTTGGGCACCCTTGGCCTCACATGTTCCTCCTGTGTCCATGTCTACATGGTCCTCCCCCCATCACCCCACAAATAAGTTCTCTAAGCTCAATTAATTGTGTCTCCGATGTTCATGTTCTGAAGGGGACAGGGTTGTAGCCCAGCAGCACATTTTGGGAGGACATGATTCTGTCCAGAACACTACCCATCTAAGTTTGACGATGTTCATGTTCTTTTTTAAGATTGGAGCAAACCAAACACTCCAGCCCGTAATTGAATCACTGTAATAGCACACATATCCTTGAAGTGTGAAACACACACACACACACACACACACACACACACACACACTGGGTGAAGTTAGAAATCCAGAAAGGTCCTTCACACTGACTCTCAGGGTGCAGTATGAAGGTGCCAAGTCCAGGGCCCTCACCTTTTCGTGCTTCTGAGGGTGTTCTTGTGTAAAGAAGGCGGCAAGGTTAGAATTCGCCTGTAGCTTCGCAGGGAACCTAAGTGGTCCAGACAGTGGTGCCTTGGGGCTCAACAGAGAGCTATAACTCAGAAATTCTAGATAGTCTCTGGCCAAAGGGGCAGATCAGTAACACACACACAGAGAGAGAGAGAGAGAGAGAGAGAGAGAGAGAGAGAGAGAGAGAGAGAGAGAAAGTTCTACCTCTTCGCTTTTAAAGGAAACTAGAACCACACAAGCACTGTTCATCCTGTTTCCCCAACACAATAGCTCCTAAAGAATAAGTTTTTGAAGGATAGGTGCCATGGTGTTTGGGGACAAAGAAGATGGCCCTGGTATAGTAGCAGGCTTCCTAACACATTGATCAGATTCATATTTTTCTATGACAGCAGATGTGCCTCACGTAATAGAACTTACCGGCAGCAGTAACTGTGGTCATACTGTTCTTTTATTTCCTAAGAAATAACACTTTCAAAAGTGACAAAGGACTCTCTGACAAAGTCCCAGCGATGAGAGTACAAATGACTCAGGTGACAAAAGGAACACTCAGTGCGGTTAGCTTATTGCCCCACTTGATTCGTGACACAAAAGCAGGTTGAGCCAAGGCATTTCCTCATCCTGAATATCAGCTGCCAGCCCAGCCGAGAAGCCCTCAGAAATGACCCAAAGGACAGGCAGGAGTCACAAACAACACCAGGTACCTTAGCCACCCCCTGAAAAGACCGTTCTCCACGCATTAGCTGCAAACACGGGTTCACCGTACTGCTCCTTTTCCCACCTCACAATTAGGAAATGGGAACTTTCCAAAGGCAGTTGCTATCTACAAAACTCTCTCAGCTGTAGCTACAAGCAAGGGAGAAGGGAGGCCTTTGGAGAAATCTGGGCCCATGATCACCACTCAGGGGCAACAAGGAACTGTAGCTTCTGTTAGGGAGAGACTTGTGGAGTCCACACGTTTTAAAAGCTAAGTAAGCACTCAGGGGGGTGGGCATTCATATGAGCATGGGATGACAAAGGAGAGGAGCCCACAGGGAGAGCTCAAGAACAAACTGTAGCCAGAGAGGCTCAGCCCCGGTCAGCCGGCAGCCATGAAGAGGCTCCCATCTCTGGGGACAGGCTATTTCAACAGGGTTTTCAAAGTCTGGAGAGAGTATCTCAAGAGACTGCACCGTACCCTCTGCCCTGATTCCACCTCTGCCTGGGCATGACAGTCTCTCGTTCTCCCTCCTGAGTATGGACGATGCCCAGGAGGGAGGGACAAGGACGCTCTAGCCCCGAACACTGGCATTTCAAGGAAGCAGCAATACAGATGATTTCTGAAGACTGTGCAAGTCTTGAACACTGTCTTCTTTTCCCTGCCCCCAGCCAGACCTAGCCCAGGCCACAGGGTCATCCCTGTGGCAGCTGAGATAGGCAGAAAGGGCCAGACACTGACCAGAGACTGGAGCCTGCTGGCCTGGGGGCCCTGTGTGCACTCTGGACCACATTCCACGCTGCCTGCCAGAGACTAGCAAGGGCTCTGGGGAGAATCGGTACTGTAACATCTGGTTTGTAGCCAGGTGTCCTGTGAGTTCAGATTATGTGATTATTGTTCCCAAATGTTTATGGATCCTCAGGGAAGAGGAGGGTAAAAATCTAGTTCCTAGGTCAAGATAGCGGAGGAATGAAGCCCCAAATCCAGTCCTCGACACAGGAGTTGCCCAGCTGTTTCCTCTTCCCGCGGTTCATCCTGTTCCTGGTAGAGTTTTCAGTCAGCCACAGGGTTCCTGAAACTAGATGAATCCAAGCCCAAGGCGGAAGGATCCATCCCAGGAGCAGCAACTTTAAAAATAAAAATGGCCCCGGGTAGAAAATTAAAGCAGAGCACTAAACTACTATATAATTTAAGTCCATTTAGAGAGACTTCCTCCCTCAAACTGGCTAAGACAGCATCATACTGGTTACGTTAAAAACAAAACCAAACCAAGAGTCAGCGAGATGGCTCAGCGGGAAAGGGTGCTCGCCGCCAAGCCTGAAGTCCGGAGTTCAATCCTACCCAATGGTGGAAAGAGACAAGTGACTCCTTCAAGTTGTCTTCTGACCTCCACGCACAAATGAATAAATGTCTAGAAAGAAAAACCTCCTAGAGAAGAAGAGAGACCTCTGGCTCTGAGGGTCATCCCCTCCCCAACCCCACTCCATGGCGGCGGCTTCGAACTACATGCCCAGAGACCATCAGTCTGTCCCCACTTGGACTCTAGGGACATTTATTTGGCAATGACTAGAGCAGGTCTCAGCTGTCACACATGGGGTTCCTACTGGAATTTCGGAGCTAGAGATAAGGACTGTTGTAAACCTACCTTCGGCAGCACGGACTGCAAATGTCAAAGAGCTGAAGTTTAAGAAGCCTTGCCTAGAGCGTGCCTTAGCCTCTCACCAGCCCAGCTGTCGCCGACTAAACAGAAATAAGCAGAACAGAGCAAGAACAACCTGAAAACCTGCACGGAGTCCTCGGCCATCAAAACTTAATGTAGTAGCCAGGAATGACAGCAGTACTTGTCTGTGATCCCAGCACTAGAAAAGCAGAAGCAGAACCAGGGGTTCGGGACAAGGCTGGACTTACATACAAAGTTTGAGACCAGCCTGAAAATAATAATTAATAATAATAATAATAATAAATCAGTCCTAGTGATTCCCTTTGACGAGTCTGAAGTCCACTACTCAGAGTATCTAGCCTTTCTGTGTCACTTCCAGTGATGAAAGGCATTAAGTGGAACCCCAGTCCCCTGAAAAATGACCATCTGTGATGGGCAGCCATGACTGGGCAGAGGTAGAAAGGTGATATAGACACATAACTAAATAAGAAGTAAATGAACCCGAGCCCTGTATGCACCAGGAGCCGAGCATGATGAGGGACAATGGTGGTGGGGGGTGGGCTGGGGGAGTCAGGTTATCCCAGGGGACTAGGTGGTATTAAAGCAATGTAAGAGAAAGGCCGGGCGAGAGTCCATACGCACCTCCACTCTCCTCTTACTCTCACTCAGATATGCAACCGTGCTTCCAGGCACAGGAAGATAAAGACAGCGTATTCCCATTCTCTGAGTGCTGGCAGCCAAGCCAGGATGATGAAATTCAAACACAAAGAAGCAGAATACAAAAATGCCTTTTGGAGAGAGAGGTACAGCAGGTGCCGGTCACAATGTTTAGAAAAAGAAGGGAAGCTCCCATGTGGTGGAACCATGTGGAGATTGGACCTTAGCCAGCTGATGGTCCTGCTGGGACTGACCTGAGCTTGCCCAGGAGCCCAGGGCAAGGTCACAGAAGGAGTCAGCCATCCTACTGACAAGAATTTCCATGGATGGGCAAGGAGCAGGCGGGCAGGCAGGGAGTTCTGGCTCAAAGCATCCTTCCAGGCTGGTCTTCGGCTACTCCGCAAAACTCTCTGAGCTGTGCTTTCTTTTTCATTTCTCTTCCCAAGCCACAAAAGTCTGACCAATCATCATTCAGAACCTCACTCTACAGGAAGCCTCGAGGGCATGAATGACAAGATGATCAGTACCGGTTCCAGGAGAACCAGCGACCCTCCCTTCCTCAGGAGCTTCATCTGGCAACAGCAGCTCCCTCGGTGAAAAGCCACGGGCTTTCAAGACGTGCTCATAATTTCAGTGGCCTAGCTGTTTTCCAGGGCTGCTAACAAGCCTTGGGTCTGACTGCCCCGTGAGCTTTCTGCTCTGACAACAAAGCAACAGAAAGGTCAGCGGCCGGACACAGAAAGAGGAGAAGGGTCCTGAATAAACACAGACAGTTTAATCAACCATGAAGAAACCCAAGAGTTGACTGAAAGTGCTTTGTCAGGGCAGAAGGGAGGGCCTCTGCCCTCGGAGAAAGGCGAGGAAGGTTGGAGGTCACCTCACTGACCACAGAGGTTGCCTTGGTGCAAATGTTAGTGGGAAGACTCACAAAAAACCAAAAGGGCTTAGAGAGAGGGAGTGAGGGGGAGAGAGGGAGGGAAAGGGAAGCCAGCATTTGGGCGTTTTCCAGAGGACTGGGCAAACAAATGTTCCCTGGAAAGAAGACAAAAATATCTTAGCTCACTAGGAAGGGAAGACACATCCACCGTGAGGATTGGAGAATCCGTTAGCCCTTCAGGTTTTCATCCTTCAGGCCTGTCATCTCTGATTCCGGATTCCTTGGGGTATTTGAAAAATTGCTTTATTTGAATTACATCAGTGTCTTTTACTTACATTTAAAAACATCAAGGTCAAACTATGTTGATATGTGGAAGGGAATTTAGATGAAGGGGGGTGAGTCCTCTCTCTGGCCCTGTAATTACTTTCTTTGTAAGCCTGAATACCCAATCAGATGAATGTCTTCTCCACACATCTTGTCAGTTAGAAAACACCTTTAAACAAAGGAATCTGAAGCCACAGCAACATCTGTGTCCAAATATAGCCAAGCTTGTTTATTTTATTTTAATTGAAAATCAAATGACTTTAGATGAACAAATCATTTTAAAACAGCACATTTTAAGGTAATTCTTAAGATCATTTTGCCAACCATGAAAGCATCTTGATGTCAGGCTCTGTCTTCATAGGATATTTCTGAGCTGTGATGCTATCAGCATGGAATCAGGGAGAGCATTCAAAAAAAAAAAAAAAAATCAGGGATGGCTTGAAATGATTTGCATAACAATTTCCTTCCACTAGAAACCTGTGTTCTAAGGACAGGCTGATCCTTCTGTGTAAGTCAGCTCACTTCATTTGCTTACTTTTTCTCAGCACAATTAAAGATGCAATTCATTAAAAGTCACAAAACGTTGTTTTGACAGACATTTCTATTAATGCTAGCAAACACGGAGCCAGTTCTAAGCCAACGCCCTCACTCTCCGCAAGTGGGAGAGTGTCTTTAAGACCCTCCGATGTCCTATGAGTGACTCCCATCTACAGTGATCCTCCAGTCTGGGAGCTGGCCTGACAAAGGCTTATTCCTTAGGCTCACTGTGGTCCCTTTTAGAGGCAGGCCTATGCGCCCAACAGTTTATGAGAGGATAATAGGAACAGGAAGATAGTCGTGTAGTTTTTCCTCGACCCTTGAGGATTAAGAATAAAAATTAAGCCAATTAAGGGGCCTTGAATGTCTTAGGAGGAAATGACTTTTTAAGGCATGTGGGAGTTATTAAAAAATAAATTTCCCTTGAAATATTTCCTTCTGTGTGTTGATACACAGAGGCCTGTGGGATGGGCTCTCAGAAGGAAACTGTGACTTGGATAGAAACCACGCTGCTGTTTTAAAGAAAGAGGTCAAGAGAGAGGGCATATGCAGTTTTCCAGTTATCTTCTCATTGTGAGAAGTCACTGAATTCAGATACATGGTGAATACTCTGGATAATGAAGGGCCCCCAAACCACATGTGGTAAGAAAAACATCGGGGATCTTTCTTTTTTCTTCCTTTTTTTTTTTTTTTTTCCTTTTATTCTATTTATTGACATTCACCCTGAACCGTACAGTTTGGTTATCATACTTTTCAGTGTCTGATGTCACAGGCAAACCATGCAGTATCAATGCGACTGTGACAGGCTGGAAGAGAGAGGCTTAGCCTTGCCTTTGCATTAACACAAACAGCCTAGTGTGTTGGTGTGAGGCTGGTTGCCTTGTGAGGGACTGGCCTCCTGCCTGGGATGTTCTCCAGCCTCCGTCTGCCCCCTAGTGGAAAGGCTGAAGAATGTGTGGGAGTTCGCGGAGTGTGTCTGAATGAAATCTGAGGCTTCTTGAGACCTTCTCTAGCCCTGTTTGCAAGCACGGCCTCTTCTTCACTCAGAGGAGAAGAAAGCCAGCTCATTGAGCATTCTGCAACCTCCCTAGAATGAATACCTCCATTTTGGTGTGGTTTTTTTTTTTTTCTGAGGCCTTCAGTCTGCCTGTGACAACCCTAATCCCCATGTCTCAGCACTTTCGCATGTGCAATCAGCGCCACTTTTCCCAGGACGTGAAAATTATTCTTAGAGTCCCACAAACTGAAGAGTCCCACCGCACAGTGGTGTGCTACTGAGAATGCTGCCACCACAAAAGCCCTGTGTTTCCCAGAATGTGTCTCTGTGATTTGTCATTTATTCACGAGAAACCTGCTGGTTGCCAGACACTTGGTTCTGGAGACACACAAACACTTGGCCAAGGCTCCTTCCTAGAGAAGCCTGTGGCCCAGAGAAGGAGCAGTCTATCCTTGATTGCCACAGGATTCAGTCTGTGTCCCTACATACCCACGCTGCGCTGCAGTAGCAAAAACCCGTGGGGGCAGAGCCAGGGGATTGGTTCCAAATTCTAGTCACAACAAAGCTAAGCCAGCGAGTGCTTTGTTCAAATGACTCAGGTAGATAAATGAGGCCAGCACAGGCTGTCCTGACACCACACACCTCTAGAATGCCCTGGCTGTGCTCGGAGCCTCTGATGTCACCCAGTATTTTCATCCCTCCCCAAGTCGGAGTGTTCTGTGTCAGCTATGCGGATGTTGTTAAGGGGCCCTGGCCAGTTTCGCGGTGCGCTCCCGTAGACAACAATCTGCATGCTCTCCCTCTGGTGAGTCTTGGGTGGCACTTGGCTCCTGCCAGCCCTCCACACTGCTTCGCTCACTTCGGTTTTTGTTTTCTTTTTGAATCCCATTTTCTGCATTGCTGATTCCCAGATATGGAAGACCTAGAAAGGATGGATAAGCATTTCAATGACTCCAAGGCACGCCGTGTCCGTTATACAGACTCGTACTTAAGGGTAATGGTGTTATTATTGGTGTCGGAAATGCTGGAAGAAGGAAAAACGACATTGATGGTCGAGACTCCTGGCTCTTGACAAGAATTAATGCAGAGAGGGTGGAGTCAGTGCTAGCTTGATAGTGAGACATCCGATGCAGGAGGATGCCTGCACAGAACCCAGACAAGATGGCCTGTTTCCTGGGCCCTGAAGTGTTGTGTTCCTCTCTCACCGATGCTCAAGTTGGGTGAATGGTCATCTTCGCTAGTCCTCTCAGGCCCCCTTGAGAAACAGAATTGGGAACAGAGACCAATTAGCCACCACCATACTTTTAAATGTAAGATATTTTAACAGATAAGAAAAGAGTATTTGCCATTAACAAAATGTCTGAGAGAGATGGCAGTCTGGGAGAAGTGGGACATAAAGGGAGGGGGGAGGCCAACTGATTATTGTCCCATCAGAGGCCACCTGAAAAATCTTCCACACTTGGAGGAAATTCAATCCCCCTCTGCTGGGTGCCATGCCATAACCAACAGGGGCAGGAACAGCAATGGCAGTCACCACATGCCTCTCTCTCCAGAATAGGTTGTGCTGTAGGCAAGAACAGGTGCTTTGTGGGATAAAGGCTACCAGGACTCTGCAGATGGCAGCAAAGGGGTCCCGGATGACGTGCTCCCCTTCAGGGAGCACTGTAGTCTCCATGTGTGGAGGCCTGATGAGCTTTGTCAGGAGGTGGAGATCGAAAGCAGAGATGATCTCTGGAGTTGGCTCGAAAGCCTTGGTTTGCCCTAAGGCTGTTGTAGCCTCGGCCAATGGGAGTTTTTTCTAACTGTAAATGTGCTTCCTTCTTCACATCTTGAACTGAACCTCTGCTTATAGACCTCCCACTGCAGTTTTAGTGTGGCGTTCTTCTGGTTACCCCGTGTCTTAGTTACTTTCCCATTGCTGGGGTAAAATACCAGGACTGAGGCCACTTATTAATGAAAGCATTTTTATTTGGAACTTACAATTACAGAGGGTTAGAGTCTATGAGTGCCAAGGTAGGGAGCATGGCAGCAGGCAGCAGGCAGGCAGCAGGCAGGCAGCAGGCAGGCAGCAGGCAGCAGGCAGCAGGCAGCAGGCAGCAGGCAGCAGGCAGCAGGCAGGCAGGCAGGC
>NC_034593.1:58169683-58185137 GCF_900095145.1 Mus pahari
CTTTCCATTGATGTGATAGAAGAAGAGAAAAAGGAGGAGGAGCGTGAGAAGGAGAAGGAGGAGGAGGGCGAGGAAGAAGAGGAAGAAGAGGAAGAGGAAGGAGAGGAGGAGGAGGAGGAGGAGGAGGAGGAGGAGGAGGAGGAGGAGAAGGCAGTAATAACAAAATAAGTAACTCCAGGAAGAAAAGATTTATTTGTCTTGCACTTCCAAGTCACCACACATCCTTCACAAAGGAAGTCAGGACAGGAAACCAAGGCAGGAATGTGGAGGCAGGAATGTGGAGGCAGGAACTGGAGCAGAAGCCTTGCAGGAGTGCTGCTTACTGACTTGCTCCTCCTGGCTTCCTTAGCTTCCTTATAAAGCCCAGGACCACCTGCTTGGAGATGGTACTGCCACGGTGAGCTGGGCCCTCCCACATAAATCATCAATCAAGAAAATGCCCTACAGACTTGCCTACAGATGAAGGCATTTCCTAAATTGATGTTTCTCTTCCCAAAAAATCTAACCAGGACAATTCCATTAAACTTTCACTGGCTCTGCATTTTTACTGCTCCTCTATGTGTCATCAACAGCACATGAAATTCATTCATTCAACATCTATTAATGAAGTGCCTGCTTTTTACAAGGCCCATACTATGTACAGAATACAGAGTCATCAAAGACCCCTGTGGCTCTTGCCTTCCTGGGACTTACAAAATAGAAGAAAACAGTCTTGGTCAAATCATGCACACAAATTAACATAACATCCCAATGTGCGAATGTGTGTGTAGTGTGTGGAGGAGGGTGGACTGATTTAATAGGGGAAGCCTGGAAAGTCTTTGAGGAGTGAGTAAGATGAAATCTGGAGGAACGACGAGGTCCCGAAAACCATGTTTATCCTCTGGAGTGGGGCAGGACCTGTGTCCTCAAGGCCGTGAAAGACAACAGTGTAACCAGAGGAAGACAACAAAGATGGTACGGGGACATACCAGGCTGTACCCAGGACACCGTGAGACAGGCAGTAAGATGCTCCGTGGAGAAAGGCCAGGGGAGGGTCATAGGCAAGTGTAGTTAAGCTGTTTTGGAAACTGTTACAGGTAGGTGTGCACTAGGAAAAGAAGCAATGTTGGGTGATAGAACAGGCAGATAGCCATTGTGGTTCATGCCTGTATGTTCTGCCAATAGCCTTCCAGTGAGCCCTTGTCTTCCGGCCCTAGCTTTCCTCACTCACGGTTTGTGCCTAAAGGTGCCCATTGAGCTTGTTCCTATGGATGCCGTTGTATTTTCTTTCAAGCTTTCTCTAAAAATGAAGGCAGGAGTGTTTGTGATGCCTGAGCTATTTCAACTCCAAGGTTACAGTCTGAAATGATGTCAAATCCGATTATAGAAGTGCCGACCTTCAAACACTAACTGAAGGGCCAGCATCAGATTCCGAGGGCTTTGAAGCCCTTCAGGCTATGTCTGTAGGTCAGCGTTTAAAATTATGAATTGCCCAATTAACCAAAGGAGGCTTCTCCCAAACGCTCCAAGCACAGTGAGTGAGTGTGGAACTAGATAACAGATGCCCCCTTCTACCTAGCATCCTCGTTTTGGAGAATAGTCATCAGTTATTCCAGGAACAGTGTCCTAACATGGTGCTATACTAGACGGCATGGCACAGAAGCTGATATAGTCGTCTGCCTTCCAGGAACTGTCAAAACTTATGTTGTCGATGTGGTTCCTCATGTGTTAATGTGGGTACTATGTTCTTGAACCTCTCAAACTGTAAGATAAATCAACTTATTTCATTATAAAGCACCCAGACCCTAGCACTTTGTGACAATACTACAATATGGACTAAGACACCTAACAACAAAAATAGTACAGGGTAGGCAGCTGCACTCAATGTAGGCAGAGGCAAAGGGCCATGAAGACCCCAGACGGGACAGAGTAGTGCCCTGTACTGAGAGGTTCTTCAGAGGGCACATTTGAGGCAGGTGCCAAGTCAGAATCTATTCTCTGGAGAAGAAAAAAAGGCTGTTCATTTCAGAGAGAAGAAAAACTCCTATAAAGACATCCAAGGGAAAAGCACGGCCAAAAGGAGTGGTGGGAGCATTACAAAGTCTGAGGCAGGTGAGGTTAGCATTCCGGTGGACTCAGTATGGGATCACATTGGGGGGGGGTACACTGTATTAATTGTCTGTTGCTACAAATCACTCCCAAACTGAAGAGCTTAAGATCACTACCTCATGATCTCTGGGTCTCTGGCATCCAGCCATTGCTTAGTGATCATCTGGCTCAGGAGGAGAGGTGTCAGAGCAAAGTCAACTTACGGTTCTACTGAGTGAAAATCACTTTTCAGGCCAACCACGCATGCTTGGTTATAAACATCAGCTTCTTACCGCACGGCTCTATCCATATGATAGCTCACATCACCCAGTGGGGTCCCACTCAAGAGGAAGCTGCATGAGAGTAGATATTAGCAAAGGATGGCTACTGGGGGGCATTTTAGAGGCTGTGAAGCTGTACAGTCCATGTACCAGGAGCCATTTAAGGTCTCCTCTCAGCCTTACCCCATCCTGTATCAACTACAGAGAGAAATGTATTATTTTACTGTGTATTAGCTAGTGTTTGTTGATGGGTCCACACTGGTCCCTATGAGCTCCCAGGAGCAATGTGCTTTGTTTCACATATCTTGCTAAGGATTTTATACAACCCACTTGGCACTCACACTGTTAATATGAAATAGCCCCCCAAAAAAGGCACCTGTGTGGGTAGAGATCGGCCGGAAGGTAGGATGGCAGAGGTAAGCAGAACCCCAGACTGAATAAAGAAAAAAAAAAAAGGTCATATGCCAACTGCAATAAGAAAAGAATCTGAGTGGAATCTGGTTGACAGATCACACACGATGCCAGCTTGCCACAGCTTGGCAGCGCCCATGGTTTTCCCACATACAACTGAAAATAGCCAGCATTCGTCCTGAGGGAGTGCTACTAAAATAAGCAACAACGGGAGCCTCACCTCACTGCTCATTCAAGCTGAAAGCAGTCTGCAATTATTTTTGCTGAAATTAGATACGAATTAAGTTGCCACTTCCGGAACTTTCTCTTTTACTATATTACCAAAAAGAAGAGAAAAGCTCTCATATAGTTTAGATATTGCTTTTTTAAAAAATAAAATAAAAATGAACTCTCATAGAATACCATTGGCAGATTATTGATAGTGGTCTCCCGTGAGACCTAATCCCTTCACAAGCCAGGTTTCCTGGTTTCTCGATCTGCATTTAGTTGCTATGGATGCAAAGTGGCAGACCAGTAAAAAGGATTAGGGATAAGAATCACTAACTCACATTTGAGATGTGCAGTGTGTCCCAGGTAGAATTAGGACCATTTGTGGAGTTGGCCCCTGGGTGCCTGTGGATACCCCCGCTCCCTCTTCTTTATAGTACCCCAAAAGTGTGCTTAGGTTTGCACTCATTTGAACCGGAAGTCCTGCATTTGAAAAACAAATAAAATATAATGATGGCAGTTTAGGGATCTTCTCTCACATGACTAGAAATAGCTGACATACAGATAATACAGAGGCCGAGATCTGTGCTGAGGAAGAGCCTCTGGATTCTGCCGCCACCTTCAGGAAACCATCTTTTCACTTGCCTCTTAAACGGGCGGGCAGGTAGATGTCTAAGAGCTGGGCTGGACCCTATCACGCTGTGGTTCATGGGGTAGGGATCCCTTGCATGGCAGCCAGTTCCTGTTACCTTGGCAGAGGCAAGGATTACTTTCCTCTCATTGATGGAACAGTTAGTCATGGATGAGGCATATCGGAAGCTCAAACCTTGCCTCTCCCTCTCACGCACCGTACATATCCCCACCCCACCCCTTACTCTGATCTAGGAAATCTTAGAAACGACATAATAAGTGAAGATTTTCCAGGGTAACCTTCCTTTCTGGCAAAGTTTGGGGGGGTTGTGACATTTGTTTGTATACACCCCCATAATCCTTAGACTAAAAACCGTTAAATGGCTCACATAAGCAAGCCCTCAGAAGACGAATCTCTTGTACCTCGTTTAACTTTTAAAATTATTTTCAGTGTCTCTTTTTCCAGATAGTTTAGGATTTAGGAAGAAAATGAAATTAGTTAAAACAAATCAAGGTAAACTGGGTGATGAGAAATGAATTGATGTCTGCAAAGATTTCCCGTGTTGCTCACAATCTTTCTAGAGTGCCTCTCCTCTACGGTGTAGGAAGCTCTGCTCCTTATCTGTTGACAGAAAACACAGGCTGGGGTCCGTTCTGCCCAGAGCAGCAACATTCCTGGGACCCCATCTCTTTTCAAACTTAACATGGAGTGAAAAGCTCTGTATAAAGACGGAGTAATTGAAATCATAACAGAACACCCTTAACAATCGAGAGTACCTCTGCGCTCCAGCCTGTGTCACCGAGGACTGACCTACAGTTTGGGCTTCACACCGGAAGGGAGAGCCCATGGTACCAAGATACACACATTCAGAACGTGGGTACCTCATTTAGTGTCACTATTTAGAAAAGTGTTCAGTTAGCATCTTTTCCCCTTCCCTAGTTCAACAAATAAAATGCTTCCGTTCTGCACTCTCCTCTCTTGTCACCTGGCCTGTTTCAGACACTGGAAAAACAAAAACAAAACAATTAAATTAAAAATTAAAAAGGTTCCCAGATTTTCACAATCATTAGTCCGAAGCAGTAATGAAGGGTCTGCCACCTTGCAGGCAACTTTCACGGGCATAGCGTCAGGTTATCAGAACTCCATGCCTCCATTAGTGGGCCCCCAGCCTGGATAAATGTCTTTGGTGACCTTAAAAGTATTCATTTTAATCAGCAGTATCAGTTTTGAGAGGAAACTTCTTTCTAGCTTTCTGAGACAGCGGGGTCCTGGCTCCCGTTCCCTTCCCAGGCCGTGCCTCGAGGCCTGGAGAACGTTTGCCTCCGTGATGGGAAGGGTGCACTGGCCTCTCCTGTGCTGCCCTGCACGTCCAGTGGTCCAGCGCACAGCTGCGGGGAGGAGGGGAACATGCTCTCTAGCCCAGGAGCAGCTCTCCCAGAGGCCAGACAGAGGCTCTGGCCTTGCTAATAAGTGCTGGGAGCCTCCCTCTAGAGCCTGAGGGTTCTTGGCAGGATAAACCCTATCCCTGCTGGGAGCGATGACTTTCTCAGGCCATGCTGAGGCCAGATGGAAGGCCACAGGGATGGGCGACTAGCGCATGCTTGAGGAGAGGGCAGCATCCAGGACAACGGAGGGCTCTGGGAGCTTCAAGGGCGAGGCAGCTAGGGGCCCCGTTGAGAACAGAGCTTACTGGGTCTTACTGTCCTTCAGGTTTTTTGACAGCATGCTAAGGACACTGCATCGCTGGAGGTCAGCCAGAGTTAAAGGCACAGGTTCTTTAGAGGGTAACAGAATAATGCCTCTCTTTTACATCTTAGGAAGCTAAGATTTAAAGCTATGGTTTTGGATTCTGCAAGCTAGTATCAGATCCAGATCTTACTGGCATGTCTGTGACTGTCTCCCGGTCACTTATCAGGTCTCTAAAGACCATGCACTGAAGGCACATGGGTCTGCAAAAGAGAACTATCGATACATCAGTGTCTGTAACCACAGCGGCTCTGAACTTGGGCACAGAGTAGAATGGTTTGACCTGATGATTAACCAAACAACGCCAGCTGAATGTCTAATTTCCTGTTCCATGAAAAGGAGATTAAAATGGAGCCCAGCCCCTAGAGTCCTGTCATTCCCAGGAGATGAGGTTACCCATTGCTTCAGTGTGAGGGCGGTTAGGGAAAGAGCCTTGCAGGATCTCCTAGGCAGAAGAGGAAACAACTCCTTCCAGAAGGTCCCCCCTCTCCCAGTAACAATGACTTGTTACTCACACCTGGGTACCTCTCAGCAGTGTGGACTGTGCTCAGCCATGGTGGCTCCAGCTATTTCTCTCTGGCTTCCCTGGGTGGGACAGGCTGAAGACCTAGGAATAGCAGGAAGTGGGTGCTTGTGTAAAGTGTCACAGTGGAGCACGTGGAATCATAGATGGTTGAAGATAAAGCTTTGAGGTGTAGAGTGATAGCAAGGTTCAGACTTGAATTAAGAGGCCTAATGTTTGGAATCCCTGTGGTCCATGCCCCCCACACTTGGGGCAGATACCTACACACAGTACAAGGTTTTACTGCAGAGGGCAAAGAAAAAGAGGAAAAATGGTAATGAAAACGGATTCCCTTTTTCTACCTTATGCAACTTCATATACAGCAATATTATTTACTGTGATCATTAGTTTTAAAACAAACAAACATTTAAGGCCAGGCATGGTGGCGCATGCCTTTAATCCTAGCATTCAGGAGGCAGAGGCAGGTGGATGTCTGTGAGCTCAAGGCCAGCCTGGTTTACAATGCAAGTCCAGGACAGTCAAGGCTCTGATACATAGAGAAACAAACAACCAAACCAAAACAAACATTTAAATCAGCTTGAGAGGAAGACAGCAAGCTTTGATCATGTTTTGGATGTGCCTGTAGAATATCCAGATGCATGTCTCCGAGAAGGGTTAGGATCACAGACACCAAGTATAAGAGTCTTAAGAGTTGTCCGATGGGGAATATTCAACAAAAGGTGGTCTCTGAAATAGGGGCAGGGCTCAGATGGCCATAAAGTGCAGGGATGGGGGTGGGGCGTAGGGGGAGTGACTCACAGAATCAGGAGAACTGAACCTTCACATTATCTCTGCTTCAATGATCAAATGAGACATTTTGAGGAGGAGACGAAGTGGAATGAAGATCAGGGAGGGAAAACAACCTCACACATTTCACACAAAAGCCTTCTCCGGGTTGAGGAAGTAGTCGTGAGTGAAAAATGCCAGTGATGTCAAGCAAATGAGTACTGGAAAATGTCCATTCAGTTTAGCAATGGGGAAGTTACTGCTAAGTTGTGCAATTCTGGTTTCATTCATTCTGTGGAGATCTGAGAGCAGAAACCAAGTCAGAGCTGTGTTAGAAGCAGGGAGAGTTGAGACGTGAGAAATCATAGCGGGTTTCAGTTTGGACAAGGGAGGAAACGTCACAACGGAAAGAAGTGGAGTTTGTTTTCTGCGCGTAGTTGTTTTATTACTGTTTTTCTTTATACTGGGAACTGGCAAATGCTTATAGAGAAGGACAATAATCCTGATGGAAAAGTAATGACTCATTACAAATGCAGAGTAAGACTTTATTCCTCTCTGTCATTCCAGAGCTATGAGAGATGAGCCGAGTGTTAGTCAGGCAGAGAGAACACCTACTACGGACTTTGCAAGCAATGCTAAGTTCCCGCGTAACCTAGGTTCTGTCCAAATATAAACCCAAGTCTGAGCTGCGTGGCCAGAGGTGATATTTGCCTCAAGGTGACCCTGCAAAAAAAAGGCTTTGAAGCCCCTGAGACCAAGGCTACCAGGAGGTCACAGCAAGAGATTAGATAGTCTGTTATATTCAGAAGGACAAAGAAGAGGGTAAGCCAGCCAGGCAGCTACCTCAGACTGGAGGTTGGACCACAAGCTCGCCACCTTCAGACTTCCACATCAGAGATGGACCAAACACCCAAGACAATAAAAAAAAAAAATGTTGCTGTGGAATAAGCACACACACAGAGCAGCTACTGTGAGGAAAAGGGCAGTCCACATTCCTTCCTCCCCACCCTATCATGCCATATCTACCCATACACATCCTCCAAGTAGTAAGAAGAAAATACTGAGCAACTCTTACGAGCTCCGACACTGATGAATGGTGGTGTCCTGCTCTGTCTGGCAATAACTATCAGTTGGTGGATGGAGGGAAGCAGAAGGAGGATGTCCCAATGGAGAGATGATGGAGAACATTTGTGTGCTTCGGGGAAGCACCTGTTTACCAAGAAGCCTGGGATACATTGATTCAGCCAGACCTGAGAATTCATTGTGTAAAGGGAGAAGCAGAGGTAAAAAATCAAATAGAATGATAGACTATGTGGTGGTTTGAATATGCTGGGCCTGTGGGAAGCGGCACTACTAGGAGGTGTGGCCTTGTTGCTGTGGGTGTGACCTTGTTGGAGGAAGTACATCACTGCTGGGTGGGCTTTGACGTTCACGTTCCACCCAGTGTGGAAGAGAGCCTCCTCCTGGCTGCCTGCAGAAATGAGGCTTTTCTTGACTGCCTTTGAATCAAGATGTAGAACCTCCAGTACCACGTATGCCTGCAAGCTACCATGCTTCCCTCCAGGATGATAGCAGACTGTACCTTAAAAACTACAAGCCAGCCCCAATTAAATGTTTGCCTTTATAACAGTTGCCTTAGTCATGGTGTCTCTTCATAGCAAAGGAACCCTACTAAGACAGACTGTTTAATGAAGCTATAGCAGAAAAGTCCCCAAATCTACAGAAAGAAGTAGGCATCCAAACATGAGGCCTGTAGAACTCCCAACAAACATGGCACAGATAACCAAACATTTTGTATCAAGGGTGGAAAACAACTACCAAGCAAATGGACAATAGGAACAAGTGTGGCTATCCTTGTATTAGATACAAAAAAACTTCAAACCAAAATTAATTAAAAGATGTAAAAAGGGATGCCGGATATTAACAAAAAGAATACTTCAACAAGAACATATAATGGTTATACACACTTGTGAACCAAATATCAGAGCCCCTAATTTCTAAAAACAACCACAAAGAGACGTAAAAGATCACTTAGGTTCTGATACAATAATAGTAAGAGACTTCAAAACTCCACTCTCACATTTCAATAGGTAGGCCTTTCAAACTAAAAACAAAGAAACTTCAGAACTAAAATATATTAGGATCAAGTAGACTTGACAGAGACATATATAATGTTTCACCCAAGTAGGTAGGGAGTATACAGTTTCTCAGTAGTACATGGAAACTTCTCCAAAATCAATCACATCATAGGACACAAATCAAATCTCAACAAATAGAAAAGTTTGAAGGCAATTCTGTGTGCCCTATCAGAACGCAGTGGAATGAAACTAGAAGTCAACAATAAGAGACACTATAGAAAGTAAAAACATTCTTACAGAGTAAATAATACATTTTCGAAAGAACAATGGGTCATTCAAGAAGTCAGAAGGAATTTAAAAATTCCTAGAGACAAGTGATAATGAAAAGACCATATCAGAACCCGTGGCGTGCAGCCAAGGCAATCCTGATAGGAACGTTTAAACATAAGTGATCATGCTAGGGCTGGAGAGGTGGCTCAGCAGTTAGGAGCACTGACTGCTCTTCCAGAGGTCCTGAGTTCAAAGCCCAACAACCACATGGTGGCTCACAACCATCTGATGCCCTCCTCTGGTGTGTCTGAAGACAACTACAGTGCACTTATGTATATAATAAGTAGATAAATCTTTAAAAAAAATTATAAGTGATCATGCTAAAAAGTTTGAAATTTATCAAATAAACAACCACCACAAGATGATAGGGAACTGGGGGCAGAGGGCGGGGGGACAAGTAGCCAATCTTCAATACAGTATACAGAAAGAAATAATAAAGACAATGGAAAGTTAATTAAAAATTAATAAAATCTAGATTAAAAGAGTGCCACTGGCAAGGCACTGGGAGGCAGAGGCAGGCAGAGCTCTGCGAGTTCAAGGCTAGCCTGGTCTACATAGTGCGTTCCAGAACAGCCAGGGCTGTACAGAGAAACTCTGTCTCAAAACACATAAGAAAAGGAAGAGTAATACCCCAAATCAAAACAGTTGGTGCTTTGAAAACATTAGTAAGAATCGGCAAACCTTTAGCCAATTTGAACAAAAGGAGGAAGAAGACACTAACGGATAAAATGAGAGACCAAAAGGGTGTCAGTACAACAGACTTCAGTGAAATACGGAACATTATTGGAAATTACTATGAAAACTTATATTCTAATATCATATTCTAAAAATATAGGAGAAATAGAAGTACTTCTAAATATATGCCACCTGTTGATATTAAACCCAGAAGATAAAAAGAACTTAACCAGATGCATTACAAGCAATGAGATAAAAGCTACAATCAAATGGTTTTTCCTCGAAGAGAAGCCCAGAATCAGAGAGCTTCACTGTTGAATTCCATCAGACTTTTAGTTCTCTTTGTTCCACAAAACAGAAAGCAGAAGGACATTACCAAATTCATCCTACAAAGCCAGTATTATCCTAATACCAAAACCAGATGAAGATTCACACACACAAAAGAAAACTCCAAACCAACTTCTTTGATGAACTTAGATACAATACTTCTCCACCAAATACTTGCAAACTACACTCAGCAGCACATTAAGAGGATTATAGACAGCTTCCACATTGTTAAAGCAAAGAACTCTTATTATTTCTACCTTGCTGTATACTCCAGCTAGATGGCCAACAAGCTTCTTGGGAATGCTCCAACCTGTGCTTCCTATAAGGAGCAGTGGGACGTCAGATGTCAGATGTGTACCACTGTTGTGGGTTGGTTCTAGGGCTACTTGTGTTAATTCAGATCCCCAAATTACACAGGAACCTGCACGTCTGCATGTAAGACACTGTGGGTCCCTGTTCCCAGTTGGCTTTGTTTGGAGATTAAAGTTGCTGGAGGCCAGTGGCTGGGTAGAAAGGCAGAGGCCGGATGCTAGGATTCCATTCAGGGGCAAGAATGTGGGAGGAGGAAGGTGCCATGCCAGGGAAGGAGGAGAAGGTCTGGGCCTGAGAAGTGTAGGACAGAGAGACAGAGATGACAGCCTATGTGTAAGAGTCGGGATCCTGGCCCAGGGGGGATGTAGGCGTGGGTTCAGGGCAGCCGGGATGGAATATAGGTTTTAGTAATTAATTCAGGAATTCAGGAATGTCAAAGGGGAGAGTGTGCTACCAATGTGGAGGGTTGTGTGTGTGTGTGTGTGTGTGTGTGTGTGTGTGTGTGTGTGTGTGTGTGTGTGTGTCTTTCATTTGAGAATCCAGAGCACTGGGGCGGCTAGTGAGGAACATGCGTAGCTGCTGCAGGGGAGGTAGAGTGGATTAATCAACTCCCACTACTTACCCCGCCATCCAACTTTATTACATGGGTTCTAGGCAATGAACTCAGGTCATCGGACCTTCAAAGCAAACACTTTTACCCACTGAACCATCTCCACAGCCGTTATTTTCAACATCTGAAACACTCTGGTGCTATTTTGTTTAATTAGTGAAAAGAAGGTAGCTAGAGAAAGGAACTCTTGTGAATTTTACTCTAAAATTTATGCTGTATCTTTTGGAAAGAGCGTTATAGCATATGGGATATTTTGAAATTTACAATGTACGAAGCTTTTAATTTGAGAATTGAAACACTATTTTTGCAAAAAAAAAAAAAAAAAAAAATCACTACTCACAAGAAGAGGAAATAGCTCCTCATTCCCTGGAGTCAGTCCATGGAATTCAGAAGGGCTGGCTGCTGCGACGTGTGGAATCCTGGGTTTTTAATTTATTTATCAGATATTGATAAGATCCACAGTGGCTCTGCATTGTGCTGAGCAACGGGGATGTGAGTAAGACAGTCTCATTTCTGGGAATGAGGGAGAGAAGCCCATGCATACAACTGCACTCTGGGGTGGGGAGGCTTATACTCTGAGAGCTTGCAGGAGGAAGTCAAGTGTTCAGCAGGGCTGGGCCTAAGAGACTAGCTCTGATAACAGACTGCCTGGGGCTTTGAATTCCCCCACAGAATCCATTGTGGTTCTGGGCTTTGGAAGGATGGAATAGTATGTTTGGAAATCCTCTTTGGTAGCCTTGTGGCAAATGGCATCTGTGACATCTGAGAGACAGGAACTGCTGGTCTTCTCAACATGGGTTCTGGCACCAACTCTCTGAGCATTCTGGCCATCCTGTGAAGAGGTACTTCCTGAACACCAACCATGGGCCAGACATTGCCCAAGAAAGGCAGATTCAGTTCTCAAAGTGCTTCCTGTTGGTGAGAGGAAGAGAACTCAATATGGAGATGAGTGCTTTGGACAAAGAGCTGGCAGAGGATATCGGTCAGGCAGCATGAGGTGGGGGGGTCCCGTGATACAAAAAAGATCCTTAGGAAGTCCAGCCTGGGGCCCAGAGAGATGGCTCTACAGTTAAGAGACTTGATGCTCTTGCATGGGACCAGAGGTAGGTTCCCAGTGTCACAGTGAGTAGGTTTCAACTGCTTATAACTCTAGCTATTTGATACACACACACACACACACACACACACACACACACACACACACACGCACGCACACACACTTTAGTCCTATAAAGAGACCAGCCTGAATACTCAGGTACATGAGAACTTGAAAATTATGGTTAGTGTTGCATGAGTATCCCATCAAAGAATGTGGCTAGCCATCTGACTCCAGAGTTTTGGGAAGTGGTCCCTTCAGGCAAGACAAGCTGATATGCATTTTCCTCTAGCCCCAAAGAGTTTTCTAATCTGATGTATGAAACTGATTCAGTTAGGGTGGAGCCACTAAGAATTCACACCAGGAAGAACAGATACAACAGCACTAGAATGGGGTAAGAGGGATAGATACTACCTCAGTTGGCAACAGGCTATACATGGAGGAGACCACAGGGAACTCAAGGCCATATGTCAACTCTAGGCTGGAACTAAGAATTGGTATAGGTTAGCCAGGTTATTGGTGCTTTCAGGGTCAAGTAATCTGTGATTTTTCTCAAATCCAGTAACACTGGCTAAGATTACTCCTTGCTATACCCCAGACATTCTTATTCCGTCATCTAACATGGAAATTGTAACAGGCGCATGGGAGAGCAGCTATGGGTGGGAAAGAGATGAAATGACAGTCTCATTTTTTTTTGTCCTAGTACATACTTCTAACGAGGAAATGAAGAGGAAGCAGATGTAAACCCCAGAGGAGAAGAAAAGGATGCACAGGAAGCAATGACTCTCATTGCTGACTTCTCATTTGTGATCAAGGGCAGAGCAACAGAGGCAGCGTGCCAGAGAGAATCAAGAAGGTCATGGGATTAAGACTTAACCTTGGGATTGGCGATAGCCGCTGTCATCTGTGGGCTGAGAGATCTCAAGAAAGTTCCTCGAATCTCTAGTCTTTATTTCTTTGGTCTGCTTAGATGGCACAGTCAGAGCTACTGCTAGGATGCAATGTCTTGTGAACCAACAAGCCAAGTCCATAGGGGTTTGGAGACTCCCTCTCTCTGGAGGAGCTGCCCCCAACAGAGCCAGGTGTGGCCATCAAGCACCTAGTATCCACGATAGAGGAAGGATGGTTTTGAGGACAGTAGGAGCTGTCCTCTGCCCTACGCCCTGTGGCAAGGCCCTCACAGACAGCTAAGAGGAAGGTGTCTTTGTCACCAGGTATTACACAGAGGAGGGTTTTCTGCCAGGGCAAAATGGTAGACACCTAGAAACCTAGACTAGGCGTCTTCGTTGATGGTTTTCTACCCCAGGGTCTCCCTAAAATTTCAGGATAGAAGGCATCTTACTTGAATCTGTAAGTTCTACATCATAAATGGGGAAACAAATGGGAATTTGTTGCTGGTCTCCTCCCCCCCTTTTTTTAACTGAAAAAAAAAAAACAATATATTCTGATCATAATTTTTCCTTCCTCATCTCCTCCCTCATCCTCCCTACCTCCTCACCCGTCCAACTCTATGCTTTCTTTCTCTCTCTCTAGTAAAACAAGCAATTTTTTTTAAAAAGAATAAAACCAAATGAACAAACAAAAAAGAAAAAGAAAGAAAGTGCATGAGACGCACGCACGCACACACACACAAAATCCATAAACACACAAAATCAGAAACCATAACATACAAGCAAAGGATCAGTAAGGGGAACAAAAGCCCAAACAAAGCAATGTGTACCTTTGAGTTTGCTTCATGTTGACCATCTTCTCCTGGCCATGGGGCCCACCCTTACATGTGGTTTGTATACCCAGAGACTACCTTGGAGAAACTAATTTTTCCTTTGCAAGCAGTTATCAATTGGAAACAACTTCTTGGTCAGGGATGAGAGTTCATATCTATCTCCCCATCTTAGTGCAGGGACCTCATCTGGTTTGGACTTGTGTAGACTGTAAGCATGCTGCCACAGTCTTGATGAGTTCATCTATGTGTCAGTCCTGTTATGTCTGGAAAACACAGTTTACTTGGTATCATCCACCCCTCCAGCTCTTAGAGTCTTCCTGAGTCCTGAGAGGGGGTTGATTGCTGAAGATATCTCATTTAGGACCAAGTCTTCCAGTGTCTCTGCACATTGTCCAGTTAAGGGTCTCTGCATTGGTTCCATCTCCTGGAAGTTTCTCTGATGATGACTAAGTGAGATACTGATCTATGAGTACAGCAGAAGTCATTAGAATTCATTTTATTGCTATGTTCCTTAACCAGAACAATTGGTTTTCCCTTAGGTCCATCACCTATCAAGGCTCAGGTTCTTGGCCACTCTGACAGTATCAGGCACGGGTCTCATCTCATGGACTGGGCCTTAAGTCCAATCATAGACTGGTTGGGGACTCCCACAACTTTTATGCCCCAGTGTATTGTGCATGCAGATCACCATTGTAGACTGCAGGGCTTGTATCTGGATTGGCATTCTTCAGGTATCATGCACAGTACCTTCCAGTACCACGAATACTATTCAGTACAGGCGAGGGCTCTAGTTAGATACCAACTTGATTCACCATGCTCAATGAGATATGCATTGTCTTTCAGTCTCCATCCCCACCTCTCTTGAACTGTATATTTCATCTCCTCTTCCTTAGGAGATGGTACCCCATCCTGGTTTCTTACTCTATACCTATAATATACCATATGATCTCTGTGGTTGTGCTGATAGTAGCATATCTATTGAAGGCTTAAATGTTGACATCCATTTATAAGATATTCTCTTATACATATCATATTTGTCTTTGGGGGTCTGGGTTACCTCACTCAGGATGATCTTTGTCTAGCTCCATCCATTTGCTTGCAAATTACATAATTTAGCATTTTTTAACAACTGAATACCATTCCGTTATATAAAGGTACCACATATCAACTGCACGTTCGCCCACTGATACAGATCTAGGCTGTTTCTAATTTCATGCTATTATGACTAGAGCAGCAATGAGCGTGCATGAACAAGTGTCTGTAGGAGAGTGGAGAGTTCTTTGGGTATATGCCCCGGAGTACTACAGGTGGATCTTGAAGTATATTTATTCCCAGCCGCATAAGTTTACACTTCCATCAGCAACAGGTGAGTGTTCTTACCCCATACCCTTGCCTGTATGAGCTGTCATTTGTTTTATTGATCTTAGCCAATCTGGCCAAGATAAAATCTCAAAGTAGTTTTGATTTGCATTTCTCTGATAGCGAAGGGTATTGGGCATTTCTTTGTTTCTCATCCATTTGTGTTTTATTTTTTGAGAAGTCTTTGTTTAGTCTGTACCCCATTTTTAAGTTAGGTTATTTGTTTTCTTGATATTCAGGGTGGTGATGTGGTTCTTCTTCTTCTTCTTCTTCTTCTTCTTCTTCTTCTTCTTCTTCTTCTTCTTCTTCTTCT
>NC_034593.1:58185363-58210328 GCF_900095145.1 Mus pahari
CTTCTTCTTCTTCTTCTTCTTCTTCTTCTTCTTCTTCTTCTTCTTCTTCTTCTTCTTCTTCTTCTTCTTCCCCTTCTTCTTCTTCTTCTCCTTCTTCTTTAAATATTTTGGATATTAACTTTATATCAGATGTGTAATTAGTAAATATCCATTCACATTCTCTTTGTCTGGATGGTGGTGCCACATTGCTCTAGCCCTGTGCCTGCCTGCTGTCATGCTCTCAACCATGATGAGCATGGACTCACCCTCTGAAAACTGTAAGTCCCTATTAATGCTTTCTTCTGTAACTCTCCTTGGTCCTGGTGTCTCTTCATCACATTGGAAAAGCAACTTACACAGATTCATTTGAAAGATGTGAAATACAGCCAGTGATAGTGACTCATGGCTTCGAACTCAGCACTTGGAAGACAGATGCAGAGGCAGTCAAATCTCTCTGAGTTCAAGGCCAGCCTGGTCTACAGAGTGAGCTCCGGGATACCCAGAGCTACACAGAGAACTGCTATCTCAGAAAACCAAAAAGGAAAAAAAGGGGTGGGGTAGAGGGGTGAGGAATGTGACTGGACTCAAGTGCTGTCTCTTTCCAGTATCATGTGGTGGACCAAAAGACCTAAGCAGGTAGAAAAACAGAAAGGAAACAAGCAAACACTGAAAGTTGAAGAGAAATACAGATCTCTGTGCCGGACACCCAGAAGTTGGCCGAAGCTTGAGCGAAATCTGAAGAAACGGGATGCTTTTGAAGGAAGGGCGTTAGAAAGGAGCCTTGCAGCTGGTACCCTGTAGTTAGAAACAACTTTTTATAATACAGAGAGTTGCAAAGGATCTTCCAGAAGGAAACTACCCACAGGTCTCTGGAAGTTAGAGTCTTTGATTTTATAACATTATGAAGACCATCTGAGCTAGCTAACCTATGTCTGCTTGGCACAAGCTAGAGTCATCAGAGAAGAGGAAACCTCAACTAAGAAAAAAAGACAAAAAAAAGAAAGAAAGAAAGAGAGAAAGAAAAAAAGAAAGAAAGAAAGAAAGAAAGAAAGAAAGAAAGAAAGAAAGAAAGAAAGAAAGAAAGAAAGAAAGAAAGAAAGAAAGAAAGAAAGAAAAATGCCTCTGTAAGATCAGGCTGTAAGCAAGCCTAGAAGGCATTTTCTTAAGTAGTGATGGGTGGGGTGTGTCTAGACCATTGTGGCTGGGGCCATCCCAAGGGCTGGTAGTCCTGATGTCTATAAGAAAGCAGGCTGAGTAAGCCATGAGGAGCAAGTGAGTAAACAGCGCCCTCCATGACCTCTGCATCAGCTTCTGCCTCCAGGTTTCCTTGTTGGAGTCCCTGTCCTCATTGCTTTTGATGATGAATTGCTATACTGAACCGTGAGTGGAATAAATACTTTCCTCCTAAGCTGATTTTTGGTAATGGTGTTTCATCATAGCAATAGTAACCCTAACGAAGACAAATCACTCCTTGTGATTTTCACCACCACTGGTCTCAGAGTATGTGTCCTGACCATCTATTTCTTGGATAATTATTTACTATGTTCTAAAGGTATGCAAACCCACATATGTAAATGGATTGATGTTAACACTGGGTAGCCAGAACTAGTGCTCACTCCAAACTGTGAGAAAAAACCACAGAGACAGGAAAAGGCTCAAGTACACATTGCCCTTGCTCTATCCTGAATCTTTCTTTCTTTTTTCTCCAGAAGATTAATTTTATATAACATGTCTGTCTGTCTGTATATAAAAGCCAGAAGCGATTGTCTGATATTCTGAAGCAGAAGTTGCATGTGGTTGTTAGCCCCCTGATATGGGTGCTGGGAATCAAACTCGGGTCATCTGGAATTGCAGAAAGCACAGAAACATTTCTCCTGCCCCTGGACTGTGCTTTTGTAATCATGGTCTCCCGTTTTATTTATGTAATTTGGAGGACACTATTTCAAAAAGTTAAGGAAATGAACATTCTAGGAGACAAATTAACCTGACTAAAGTCGCCCAGCTTAGAATCAGTGAACCAAGGATTTGACTCCGACTCCTGGGCACATAGAACACAATGTGCAGCCCGTGGAACTCAAGCAGATATAAGGTACACAGACACAATCTTAGTCGACAGCAAAATGCTTGACAAATATTTCTTACTACTTTAACATTATAAACTGGGTGAGTTCCAATTCACACGAGTTCAGAACTTTACATCATTTAAGTACATCAGAATTCACGGAATTCCAGAAACAAAACTGACTCCGAGATGCCCCAGAGTACCACAGGCAATGGTGACTCCATGCGAGATTTCCTATTTCAGCACTTGGCCCAAGTACCTCACACAGGACTGAAGATGCGAAGGAGATAGCTAGGCAAATCTGCCTAATTTCCCTAAACTCTATGTAGTCCAAGTGCCGCAGCTTGACGCATCCATACGGCTTTGCTTCCTTGAGCAATTGCAGCTTTGGTGGGCTCTGGAGAGTGAGAACACCCGCCCTTGACAGGAACTGTAAGTGAATGAAAGGCTTCAGGTGCTGGGCTGGCTCCTGACTCCTCTGCAAAAGGAAGTGCCTCCCACTTGGCTCGGTGCAGCGATGGTACAGGTGAGTCACCACATTGCCAGCCAGGCAAGTATTTTAAGAAACATGAAGTGTAAGCAGGAACCAGCAGAGAAGGACGAGGACTGAAGTGTCGCCATTAGCTCCGAGGGTGTCTTGTTGTCATGGTGCTAGGAAAATCACTTCCACTTAGAGTCCCACTCACCAGCTGTTTTGCTGGAACTTTTACACGGGAGGCTGGTAGCCACCCCAGCACAGGCGTGGGCCCTGGGTGTGCACACAGGAACACCTGTAGCAGACACCCACTCCAGAGGCCTTACATTGCTTGTCTGACGCATGACCCTACCTCGTGTGACATAATCGGAAGCTTTGGAGTAGTCAGCAACAAGAAGAACCCACCTCAACCTCTATCCCTCCTCTGGCGGTGGGCTCTGGAATAGCACTGTTGCCCATCCTTTGAAACACTATTTCAAGGCTCAGGCCTCAGAACGATGGGCTCAGCCTTCTCAATACTGTGACCCTTTAATACAGTTCCTCATGTTGTGGTGATGCCCCAACCACCAAATTATTTTCGTTGCTACTTCATAACTGTAGTTTTGCTACTGTTTTGAATCATAACGTTAATATCTGATATGCAGGTGGTCCTAAGGTGACCCCTGTGATAGCATTGTTTGACCCCCCAAAGGGGTTTTGACCCACAGGTTGAGAACCACACTGCCTTAGACCATTATGGGGGTAGATTACTTCAGGTTCAGCCAGAAGCAGAGATTGAGGATGACTGGGTGTGGTGGCCCACGCCTTTAATCCCAGCACTTGGGAGGCAGAGGCAGGCGGATCTCTGAGTTCGAGGCCAGCCTGGTCTACAAACTGAGTTCCAGGACAGCAGTCAAGGCTACACAGAGAAACCCTGTCTTAGAGAGAGAGAGAGAGAGAGAGAGAGAGAGAGAGAGAGAGAGAGAGAGAGAGAGAGAGATTGAGGGTGGGATGAGAAAGCTCCCCCCAAAAGTAACACTGGGGCTCCTTGTCGGCCTGCATTCCATAGCGCGCAGCTAGGAAGATAACTCCCTGCGGCCTTTCTTGGTATCCACAACTGCACTGCCCTGAAGGGAAGGGAAGGGGCAGATGCTGACTGCTGCCCGGAAGTGACTTTCTCTGGAACTGTGGTACCTGAAGCGCCATGAAAATAAACTGGAATCCCCACTCAGACTTCACACAGTCCGGTTCCGCTTGTCTCTCAGTGGCTTTTACTTGGAAGCTACAGTGGTTACAGGATAAAGGAGAGTGGTCTGCTATCGGCAGCCATTCCTTAACATTCCTCAATTAAACGAAAGTTTCGTCTTCACGTTAAAACAAGCATGCACTGTCGCTGGGTCCTGCTGTCCTCTCCCCCAGATTATGACGTACATGTTTGGAGCCGGAGGATTTTGTTAAGACCTCAAATGGTTTGAATGTAAGTGGTCCTGGGCCTCGTTTTTTTAAGGAATGAGGCAGACCCAAGCTGGCAAGCATGTGGCCTCTATCCAGTGAGAATGGCAATTCATTTAATTGCTAAAGGCAGTGCTATAGGCGCCACCTCAAGTCCCATTTATACACTGAAGGCCTAACTTCTCGTACCTCAGAATGTGACAGTATTTGGAGCTAGGAACTTTAAAGGGGTAATTAAGCTAAAAATCAGAGAATAGGCCCGAATCCAACTTGACTGGTGCATTTTAAGAAGAACAGAGACCAAAGGAGAGAATGTTGAAGAAAAACAAAATAAAATGAAAAACTGGTCCTGCCATCGGCTGGGTCTTGGCCCTCTACTCCCAGAACTTCAGGACAGCACGTTTCTGCTGTTTGGGCCACTCAGTGTGTAGTACTCAGCTGCACCAGCCATTGCAGAATAACACAACCTAGGAACACCCGATCACTCAACACCCACCTCAGCAGGCAGAGAGTGCTGCCCTGTAGTACGCATACAAGGTTAGCTGTGAACCCTGAGCTATGCCTCAGACCAGGAGTCATAGAAGCAGAGTCACACATGACAGCCATGGCTTCTAAGACTGGCCATTCATTCCAGAACCTTCTTCATTGCCTTACAACCTCGGAGACTCAGAGAGTTATGATTGTGGGTTTTTTGGGTTTTTTTTGTTTGTTTGTTTTTTGTTTTTTAAGATTTACTTATTTATTTTAAATATATGAGTACACTGTTGCTGTCTTCAGACCACACGAAGAGGGCATTGGATCCCATTATAGATGGTTGTGAGCCACCATGTGGTTGCTGGGAATTGAACCTCTAGAAAGCAGTCAGTGTCTTTAATCGCTGAGCCATCTTTCCACCCCTACGACTGTGATTTGAACAAACACATCCATGGTTCTGGTGTGCCGGGATGTATTCTGAGATGGCACATATTCTTCCCCATAGCACTGTGATTGTAGGAAGGAGAGAAAGCTCTGACGTAGTGAATGTGTCCTTTGACATGAATACATCCTGCTAAGGACTCTGAGACCAGTTGGTCCATGGTAAACTGGCAAAGTCATTGCCCATAAAGGTCAGGTACAATGAGACAGCAAAGCTTTCCTTAAGAGTCTGAGTAAAGGTCAGGAAATGATGGCTCGTGCCTTTAATTCCAGCACTTGGAAGGCAGAGGCAGGATGATCTCTGAATTCAAGGCCAGCCTGGTCTATAAAGTGAGTTCCAGGACATCCAGAGTTGCACAGAGTAACCATCTCAAAACAAATAAACAGCTATGCTCCTCCCTATTCCAGAGACAGCTGCATTCTCTTGTGCAATGCCAACCTTGTCCTGTAGACACAATGGTGAAGGTTGGTGTAAATGTATTTGGCTTATTGGACACCTGGTTACCAGGGCTTCCTTTTCTGCATCTGGCAAAGAGGACATTGTTGCCATCAGTAACCCCTTCGTTGACCTCAACTACATGGTCTACATGTTCCAGTATACTCTATCTATAGCAAGTTCAATGGCACAGTCAAAGCTGAGAATGGGAAGCTTGTCATCAATGGGAAGCCCATCACCATCTTCCAGGACTGAGATCCTGCTAACATCAAATGGGGTGATGCTGGTGCTAAGTACGTCGTGGAGTCTACTGGCATCTTCACCACCATGGAGAAGGCCGAGACCCACTAGAAGGATGAGACCACAAGGGTCATCGTCTCCACCCCTTCTACCAATGCCCCAATGTTTGTGATGGGTATGAACCACGAGAAATATGATAACTCACTCAAGTTTGTCAGCAATGAATCCTGTACCACCAACTGCTTAGCGCCCCCTGGCCAAGGTCATCCACAACAACTTTGGCATCATGGAAAGACTCATGACTACAGTCTATGCCATCACTGCCACTCAGAAGACTTTGGATGGTCCTTCTGGAAAGCTGTGGCGTGATGGCCATGGGGCTGCTCAGACCATCATCCCTGCATCCATTGGTGATGCCAAGGCTGTGGGCAAGGTCATCCCAGAGCTGAAAAAGAAGCTCACTGGCATGGTCTTTCATGTTCCTACCCCCAGTGTATCCATTGTGGATCTGACATGCCACCTAGAGAAACCTGACAAGTATGATAAAATCAAGAAGGTGGTGAAGTAGGCATCCAAGGGCCCACTAAAGGGCATCCTGCACTACACCAAGGACCAGGTTGTCTCCTGCAACTTCAACAGTATCTCTCCACTCCTCCTCCCAGTATTCCAATGAATATGGCTACAGCAACAGGGTGGTGGACCTCATGGCCTACATGGCCTCCAAGGAGAAAGAAACCCTGGACCACCCACCCCAGCAAGGACACTGAGAGAAAGAGGGAGGTCCTCAGTTGCTGAGGAGTCCCTGACCCAACTCGGCCCACAATACTGACATCTCCCTCACAGTTTCCATCTCAGACTCCCATAATAATGAGAGGAGGCTAGGGAGCCCTACTCTCTTAGACACCATCAATAAAGTTCGTTGCACCCTCCCCCACAACAAAACCAAACAAACAAAAAACAAAACAAAACCAAAAAACCCAACCAACCAACAAACAAAAATGTCTGAATGGGTGTTTAGGAACGGTTGACCAGTGTGAGCGATTAGGCTTCGTCTTCCTGGATGTTTATAGCCTGAGACATGAGACAGCTCACCCTCCGTGACCTCCTCCTGAAACTAGCTAACCCCTCCCCGGTGCTGTACGTAACAAACACAGTGAGGTTTCATGTTGCAGCTGTTAGAGAACCCCTGCTCCCAGATTCATTGTATCTGTCCTTTCTTCACTTTCTTGTGATCCAGCCAGCCAGGGTTCTGGGATTCAAACTGCACAATTCATGGTGGTAATACATGTGCTGAAAAATCCACAGCCCCTAATTCAAATCCCAGGGGCGAGCCAGGCATGGCAGAATTTGGGGGAATCTGATAAAGAGTCAAAGAATGTGCATATCACTGGCTACATAACACCTTATAGCATCTGCAGCCATGTCCTGTGTTCAGATAGATGACCACTTCTCTAAATGTATGTGTTGCAAGAAATAGGACGTAGGAAGCCTCCGACCACTCAAGAATGACCTTTGTGTCAAGTGTGCTCATTTCAGGACATAGTTTGCTCCCAAATAAGTTATAAGTACATTTTTTTTTCTTTTTGGTACTCAGAGCTCTTGAGGCTTTGAAACTGTAAACCTGCTTCATCTTCATCATAGAGATGAACAGACTGGGAGGGAAAGCTTGCCACATTTGTTAACCTATAGTAGAGATGAGGCTGAGCTCCTAACCCCCAGTGAGGCTCCGGAATCCATGGACACATGGAGCGATGGCTTGTCTTGGTTGTCAATGTGACTATACCTAGATTGAGTTACAATCCAGAAATGGAGACCATGCCCGTAAAAAATTTTTTGCTTTGTTTGAAGTGGGTGAATCCACTTCTAATCTGAACATTTGAGGCAGGAAGCCACTCCTTTGATCTGGATCTTGAGCCTGGAAGACATCAGCCTTTAATTTGGATCTTGAGATGGGAAGACATACCTTTAATATGGCCCATGCCTTCTGCTGCAAGTATACCCAAGAACATAGAAGAAGGAAGCTTTTGCTTTTTAACATTCATTTTTTAAAGATTTATTTATTTTATGTACACTGTAGAATATACAGATGGTTGTGAGCCTTCGTGTGGTTGCTGAGAATTGAATTTTAGGACCTCGCTCCAGTCAGTGCTGCTCACTCCAGCCCAAAGATTTATTTATTATTATATTAAGTACACTGTAGCTATCTTCAGACACACCAGAAGAGGGCATCAGATCTCATTATGGATGGTTGTGAGCTACCATGTGGTTGCTTGGATTTGAACTTGACCTTCGGAAGAGCAATCAGTGCTCTTACCTGCAGAGCCGTCTTGCCAGCCCCAAGCTTTTGCTTTTGACCTGCATGCCCTTGCCTTGCTAACACATCATTCCTTCACTGGCACTGGCGCCTATTTCTCTGGGACTCCAGCTTATATAGAAGGCCAGCTTTGTGGGTCCAAGCAACCTCTAGACTCGTAAGCTTTACATTCACAGCTAGCCGTTGTTAAATTAGCTGGACCACAGCCTGTAAGTCTTTCCAATAGATTTATTCCATAAGCTCCGTAGCTCTAGAGAACCCTAACCAACGCACATGCTTCTGGTGGGATGTGTCTCTGCTGCCTGCCTCAGTGGGCATGGCATATCAGTAGAATGAAGATCACATCAAACTTGCAGCCCTCCAGTGAGGATCTAACATGTTATAAATGATTTCTGTTATAGACTCCATTGTGGCCTACCAAATCCACACATTGAAATCCTAGTCTCAGTATCTCAAGATATATAACCTTATGCAGAAATAGAGTCACTGCAGACATGAGTCAAGATAAGATCATTGGAACAAATTCTAACCCAGTAGGGGTGGTGTCCTTAACAACAGACTTTGGGCGTAGAAAAAGATGCACAACACTGGGGTGGTGATGGAACATGCCTTTAATTCTAACACTTGAGAGGCAGTGTCAAGGCCAGCCTGATCTACAGAGAAACCCTGCTTAAAATACAAAAACAAAACAAAAGGTGCATGTGTGTGAAAGGAGAGATTAAAAACTAAAACAATGGGGGGCCTAGTGAGATGGCTCAGCAGTTAAGAGCACCGACTGCTCTTCCAAAGATCCTGAGTTCAAATCCCAGCAACCACATGGTGGCTCACAACCATCCGTAACGAAATCTGATGCTCTCTTCTGGAGTGTCTGAAGACAGCTACGGTGTACTTACATATAATAAATAAATAAACAAGTATTAAAAAAAAAAACTAAAACAATGTTTCTACAAGATTAGAAGTGCCAGAGAGGCTAGAAAACTAGCCAAGAGGGGCACAGAACAGAGCTTTCCTGGTGCCTCAGGAAACTACCCTGCCAATGCCTTGATTTGGACTCTAGACCTGGGAAACAATAAATACCTGTGGTCCAAGACATACAGTTTGTAAAACTGTGTAACCAAAGCCCTTAGCTAATCAGAACACAATCCTTTACTCAGTATGAAATTTTCCTATTGGTGAATGATAGCCAACCATTCTTAGTGTCAATCAGATGTGGTTTTGTTTGTCTGTTTTTTGTTACAGAGATGGCACCCAGGGTTTGGTGCACGTGAGACAAACACTACCACTGAGGTAACCTCTCTCCGCTCAGCAGTATCACTGACAAATATGGAATTTGACAATTTCTAAGACTTCTCCCAAATGTTATCTATGCTCACAGCAGCTCAGTTCAGCTCCTCTTGGAAGGATGATCTAGTCCTTATAGTCATTCCTTTGTTGTTGTTTCAAAGATAAGCTAAAGTGAAGGTGATCTTCAAGGACAAAACAAAGTCAATTCCGGTGCTGTGAGCTGTGTTCCTAGACATTAGAATAAAAGTAATTTAAAATGTGGGTCTTCACTTGCCCTCTGGTGAGGCAGCTCCTATGGCGAACTCCCTTGAGTCTTCTCTCTGTGTCCTCTGGCCTTTGGTGTTAAAACCAAACCATGTGTTTGGGTTACAAATTCTGCAGAAGGAAGCAGAAATCCAAGTTGGCGGTCATTTTCTGTGACTTAAAGTTATGTCACAAGGACCCTGTGTGGGCCTGGAACGTTTGGGCTCTTTGTGTGAAACATGATCCCTCAATACCATTTCACTGAGTAGATAAAAAGCTGACCTAAGAAAGCTCCCAAAGGCCGATGATTTTACTACACATAAACCAATGTGTGACTAGGCCTAGTCTAGGGAAAGAAGTCCAAATACTTTAAAAATGTCTCTAGCCTCAGAGGACTCCCTATTTCAGAGCTAGTCTGGGGCTTTGAGCCTCTGCCCCTCACCAACACAGAAGTGAGTCGCTGTGTGGGTGATCATGTCCCCAACCCCCATCTGTGAAGCCTTAAAAGGCTAAGTAGTCACAGGACAGTCCTGTCTGTGGCTGGCCATGTGGCAATGCTCTCAGGCCTGTCTTGCTTCCGTCAAGGTCTCAGCCTTTGCTCAGGAATTTGCTCTCAGCTCCATTTCTGGAAGCGTCTATTGCTTCACTAAGCCGAGGGCTACAGCCCAGACACCCTCAGCTAATGTTTGTTTAAGGTTTTCACCCTTGCTCCTGGTTCCTCGAAACTCTGTCACAATTCTCGAAGTGTGGTTTCTCCTGCCAATGGACGCAGCCAGCAGCAGTCCGTTGAGCAGAGGGTGTCACTTAGGGAATCTCATAATTGATGATTCTTTCCCTTGTCAACATGATATACACATAATCCAAGGGAGGTGTCTAAATGAATGGAGCTGTTTGGGAACAGAGGTTACATTTCATTTCCTTTTGAATTCTCAATGCTTAGCCTCCCACCTGGCACAGGGTAGCATCCAATAAAATTCCTTATTAAGTGAATGGACATTAGTTTTCATCTTTCTTCAGAGAGGTGCTCTGTTGGTGTGACGCCAACGCACCACGGTCACACACGAGGCTAAAGGACACTTATATTTCCCAATAGTTCTCATGAGACATGTCCAAGGAAAAGCCCCTGGATCCAGGATGCAGAGGACACAAACTCCAGGTCCTCTTGGACCACTACCTAAGAGCCAAGGGTCTTTAGCCTCACTGTGTTGTCTGCAATGCCTACCTTGGTGGATGGTTTCAGGATGCTGCCGAGGCAGCACCTGAGGATGAAGCTTAGTGGTAAAGAGTTGACCAGGCTTGACATCCTGAGCTTCACTCTCAGCCTTGCAGGGAATATTTAAAAGGAGAAGTCACTGAAGGCAAAGTTTTCAGAGAACATGCAGAAGCACTTACGTCTGTTATTTGCTACCATAGCAGGTAGTAATACTCAACTGGAGTTAAGAGGGTCCATGAGTCATATTGACAACCCCAATATCTTTTATTCTAAGATGAAAGCTAAGATTTCTTCCTACTACAGCTAAAGATATATCCAACCTGGTGAAGTCCTGGCCTCTTTGGAACATAACTTATTTTGTGCATTGGTGATGGATAAAATATTAAGTCACAGAAGACTCACTGAAGGATGGTTGTTCTAGAAATAGTTCCTGTGCCTAAATTATGCTAAGAAATATGAGGTTTTCATATTCAGAGGACTGTGTCCTTCACAGCATCCTTAAACCAAAGAAACCTCAGAGCCCAGGACAGGCCTAGAGAGTGTGAGGACATGCTGTGGGCAGCCTGGCGGTGACAGGCAGAGCTCAGACTTCCTCCATTCCTCTCACCTCCCAATTGAGACAGCAGCAGGTGGTCTTTTGCTTTCACCATGTCCTGGTACCGATGCTGTTGCTAAGGTAACTGGGTGAGCAGATACAGAAGCAACCAGTGGCTACTGCTCTCTCTACTTACATGTCCAGACAGTTTTCCATCTTAGCTAGAAAGTCTTACTCAAATCTTATTGATCTGTATGAAGCGGTGCGCTGGGGCCTAAAGAGAGAAGTCTGGCCTGTGGAACAGCTCAGATTCCCTGGAAATTCTTCCAGCGTAGGTTTCTAGACAATGTGATGAAGAAGGAAGCAGAGAATGAGGACCTGAAATTACATACAGACGCTAACTGTCAGTGTGTGCGGTGCCTAGAATTGCCTAAGGCCCAGCTTCTAGATACAAGTCCTTGGTTTGCCTGGAACATCATAGAATGAGAGGGGTTGGTGTCAACTCTGTGTTCTGAGTCAGTCTGTGTTTTGTGCTGTTTCCCAGGATGGGCCATTCTAAGATTTTAGCAAAGCCTTTCTCTGGGAGCTATGTGATACTATATATCTGAGTTCCTCTTGCTCGGGGTTACATTAG
This sequence comes from Mus pahari, assembly GCF_900095145.1. NCBI lineage: Eukaryota > Metazoa > Chordata > Mammalia > Rodentia > Muridae > Mus > Mus pahari. The sequence continues at coordinate 58,197,125 of NC_034593.1, forward strand.
CTAGTGAGGGCCTCACCGGGAACTTTGTTACTCTTTACTCTTCCCTTAGAAGACCCACAGAATAGGTCTCAAAGGACAAAGAAGAGGTTGCACTTAGTGATCCACTTTGTCTACACTGACAATCCAGAAGATGGGGCAGGGCATAGAGAGGAGATGAAATTCACTCTAAGTTACAGAAAGGGAAGAAAGGAGCCAGTGAGATTGCTCAATGGATGATGACACTTGAGGCCAAAGCAACCTCTTGATTGCAGGCTGAAATCAAACTTGACAACCTGATTTCAACCCTTGGAAGCCTCTTGGTTAGAAGAGAGAACTAACTACTGCACGTAGATCTCTGACCTTCATGCATGCACCATATAGCGTGCATTAATGCTCACAAACACATACACAAATAAGTTTAAAGAAAAAGAAAGGATAAGGATTCAATGTCTGCATTGCTGACTCTCATTGTCCCCTAGAAGAACAAGATTATCTATAGCTATATTTCCTAGATGGCCTCACTGGCTCAAGATCTGGTTTACTTTCCTAATTGCTGTGACAAAATGCCTGACAAAAGTGACTTAAGAGGGTTTTCTTTGATCTACATTGGTGTCCTGCCTACAAGATATGCTAGGGCAATGGTGGTAAAAATTATGGGAGAAAACCAACCAAGACCGAGTTGACTTAAGACAAGTTCACAAGATGGAACCCGTATCTAACACTGCTTGGGTGACCAAGAACCTGACACTAGATAGCCCAGGGACCTAAGGTAAAACTAAATACTACCTAAAGAAAAAAAGAAAAAAATAGGGCTGGTGAGATGGCTCAGTGGGTAAGAGCACCCGACTGCTCTTCTGAAGGTCTGGAGTTCAAATCCCAGCAACCACATGGTGGCTCATAACCATCTGTAACAAGATCTGATGCCCTCTTCTGGTGTGTCTGAAGACAGCTACAGTATACTTACATATAATAAATAAATAAATCTTTAAAAAAAAATAGTGAAAAAATGACTCCTAATGACACTCTGCAATATGCATAGATCAGTACCTTATTTATCCATCATCAGAGAAGTTTCCTCCTGCAGCAGATGAGAACAATGAGAGAGACCCACAGCCAGACATTATGCAGAAAGTGAGAGATCTTAGAACACGGTGGTGGTTTGAATAAGAATGGTCCCTATAGGCTCATATATTTGAGTGTTCCATCATCAGAGTGGCACTATTTGAAAATGTTTAATAGGTGTGGCACTGTTAGAGAAAGTGGGTCATTGGGGATGAGCTTTCCTGATTTAAACTCCCAAGGCAAGCCCAGTGTGTCTCTCTTCCTGCTGCCTGCAGATGTGGATATAGAAATCTCAGCTACCTCTCCGGCACCATATCTGCCTGAATGCCACCATGCTCCCTGCCATGATGATAATGGGCTAAACCTTTGAAACTGTAAGCAAGGAATAATTAAATGTTTTCTTTTCTAAGAGTTGCTGTGGTCATGGTGTCTCTTCATAGCAAAAGAACACTGACCACGATGCTGACTAAACACTCAACCTTAAATGAAATGTCTCCATCAAATTCCTGTCCTCAGAGCTCAGGAAGCGCTGCAGAAGAGGAGGCAGAAAGCGTGTACGAGCCAGAAGGGATTGAAGACATCAAGAACACAAGGCCCTCGAAATCAACATAATCAAAACTCATATGAACTCACAGAGACTAAAGCAGCGTGCACGGGCCTGTATGGGTCTGCAGCAGGTCCTCTGTGTACACATTATGGCTTCCAGTTTATGGGATTCCTAAGTATGTGAGAGAGTGGGTATCTGATTCTTGTGTCTTCTCTTGGGCTCCTTTCCTTCTATTGTTTTATCTTGTCCATCTTTGAGATGGTAATTTTTGTTTTCTCTTGTATATTAGTTTGTTATATTTTATTATTATTATCATCCCATAGAAGCTTGTTTGTTTTCTAATGTAAGACAGAAAGGGAGTGGATCTGTCTGGGAGGGAGGTGGAGATGAGCTGGGGCAAATAGAGGGAGGAGAAACTGTAACCGGGATATATTCTGTAAAAAAGAATCCATTTCAAATAAAAGGGGAAATTAAAAGTAAAAGAAAGTAGTTTCAGTTGGCTCCCAGTTTGAGGATGCCACCCATCCTCATGAGGTCACCTTGGCTGCAGCAATGGATCACATCGCATCCACAGCCCGGAAGTAGAGAACAGTGAATGCTGTTGCTCAGTTTGCTTTCTTCTTTTTACTTTAACCCACGAAATGCTGCCACCCACATTCAAGCTACGACGCCTTCACTGCTAGCATAAGCTAGAAACTTTGTTCCAGCCATTCCCAGATTTGTCTCCTATGCAAGTCCAGATCATGTGAAGATAACAAGCAACCTTAACAATCACAGGATCTTTCCTCATTTCTCAGGGAAGTGGGTTGGAGAAAGCAGCTAAGGGTGGGGTGCTGGACAGACAGCATTGGGATCTTAGGGTCCAGGAGAAGAGTGAACCACTGCGGCTGACTTGAGACTCAAATCTTGAAGTTTGAATTCTGCCATCCTAGCAGATGACCACACCCAACACACACACACACACACACACACACACACACACACACACACAAATCACCCACCTCTCCAGCCAAACACATAGGTCATTTACTCCCTGCCCTTCATTCTTTCTTTGTGAGGGTATATTAGTTACAAGTTCAGAACCCAGATAGGCTTGAAGGAGAGTTATGACAGATACCAGAGCACCTGAGTTAGGACCTGGAACTCCACCGTGATTCTGCAGCTTCCCTTGTCTCCCCTTCTCATCAAGTGGCCACAGAATTGTCTCTCGTGTCATGCTGATTTCTTCCACATTGCAGCAAACATGCCCCCCCCCCATCATCTGGAACAGCTCCTGAATTTTGAGCTTCCACCAAAGACACTTCCAACTTTAAGTATGAAAAATCCAGGGGCTGGAGAGATGGCCGGGTTAAAGCACTTGTTATTCTTCCAGAGGACCAAGGCTTGCTTCCTAGAACCCACACAGTAGCTCACAAACATCTGTAGCTCTACTTTCAGAGGATCTAATAGCCTCTTCTGACCTCCACAGGCACCAGCATGTATGTAGTACACGTGCACACGTGCCGGTGGAACACTCATGCACATTAAATAAATCTAAAAAGAGAAGAAAGCCCTAGATGAGAGTCTGAGTGTCTAGGACTGGTCCAGTGCTAGAACAAGGGGGAGAGATCTGACAGTAAAGCCACAGCAGGCAGCTCTCCTTCCTGTAGGTCACAGGAGGGAGTGATAGATGACCCCATCTGTAGCCATATCCACCTGAATGCATCTGGTCTGGTTGGACCTTGGAAACTGAGCAGGATGAGATTTGACTGGTGTGTGGATGGAGAAGAGAAGAGAAGGGTGCTGAGCCAATGATTTCACAGGCTGCATCACAAGGTCACACTTCAACTTCCAGCCTGGCACAACAATGACCTTCTCCAAAAGCCCCACTCCTCTCCACCCTCCAGAATGATGTGCGGACCTCTCTGTGCACTTAGCACACGTTCATCATGTAGTCACCTTTCAAATAACTTGTCTTATACAAATACTAATATGTCTGACTGAAGGAAAATTTAGAAACATAGATTAAAAGAAAAGCCACCCATAGACCTGCCACCTAAAATATTAACTTAGCATTTGCAGGTGTTGGCAGAATTTCAATTCATGGTGAGTTGTTCCCCCGCCCCCTCCTGAATCCAGCTCTTTAGAATCCAAATCCAATACACACAAAATACAAAAGGGGGGAAGGGAAACTGTTTGGAGGGAAGACAGAGAGCAGCAGAAGGAACAAGAAGGGTTAACAGCCGGGTGAATATGAGCAGCGTCCGATTATAGACAAGTGTGGAGATATCGTGATGGAACCCATTATTTTATATGCCAAGTTTAAATTTCACAGCTCCTCCACATTTACCTCAGGACAAAGGCTCCATTGGTGCAACTTGCACAAGCAAGCAAATGAAGAAAGGACCAGATGAATGAGTTACCATAAGTTTGGAGAAAAATAAGTCCTCTTGCCAAAAGCAAGAGTTGCTGCTGAGGAAGAAATGGGAAGGAGAATTACGGAGTTGGACTGCAGAAGGCATGTGCACCCCCACCCCACTCCCGTCTCTTCCTCAGTTCTCTCTGCTCCCACACAGAAGAATTGATGCCAGAAGAGAGTGGTGCACAGTGCACAGGCCAGACCTGGCCATGACCATTAATGGAAATGTGGAGGCTGGGGTCCTTCTCCTCTGTGTGACTTGGAAATGTCAGCTGTGACTTAGGAAAAGAGGATTCATGGAAACAACCAAGCCAGGGTCACCACATGCATGCAGTATTTTAGGCCCAGCAAGCAATCTGGCAAGTTCAAAACCTCTGGTGAGTGGGTTCCAGGAAATCTGATTTTAGCAGTATACCGTGGATGCAAGAATACATCCCCAGGACTCGCCCCTCGCTGAGTTAAAGATTATCATTGATTTATCTGATGCAGAAACAGCAGGATTCCACATGATGTCTTGGAAAAGAGCCTGGGAAAAGACAGAGAATTAGACAATCTTAATTATTAATTCCAATACCACACTTCCCTATGGGTCTGTGCAGTAAATCACCAGCGCTCTTAATGGGAACTTCTCCCTGGTTAAAGGGAGCTAACAGTTTTTCATGGAGCCTATCAGCATACTCAGTTATAGAGACAACTTGAGAAAAAAAAATGTTAATTAATTACACCCAAGTCAAAAACATCTAGGAGATGTAGGAGATGCAAGAGAACTAGAACAACCACTATATTTCATGCTTCGAACATCAGATATTTATTGAGGCCCTTCCATGTGCTGAATACATGCCTGTGGGGCACTGGCCTCTGCTGTACATTACAGTTAGGACCTTTTGCAAAGTGAAAAAGATTAATCTTGGAAAGGTTATTAAAATTTGTATCACATTGTGTCTCTCTATATGTGTGTGTGCATAAGTGTGTGTGTGTGCACTTTGTGTGTGTGTGTGTGTGTGTGTGTGTGTGTGTGCAGGAGGCATAGAAGGGGGTGGAAGATCATTGCCTTCCCAACTGAGAACCTCCTGAGAAAGACTAGTGTACGCAAAACCAGAGATTCATCTATCTTGGGTCCCTGCTTGTTCACTGTGGTCTGGGATTGCCTTCTCTCTGCGTGGCCCCCCAGAGAAGGCCTGGTATAGTAGCTGGTCACAACCCAGGGCCAACAGAGATGAGCAGAAAAGCAAGTCCTTCAGCAGGATTTGGCTTCTGACCTTCTCAGCCTGGCAGGAGCGTTAGGATGCTGGCGGGAGCATCTTGGATTCTGGAGTCTTAAGTTAGAAGTTCAAGCTTAAGCTCTTAGAAGCTATAGGAGGTTGGACATAATTCTCAGCTTCTCTGAGACTTCATTTTCCTTCCTCACTAAATGAAGGTGAAGCCTGTGGTGCATCGAGGTTTAATGCAGGCAACACCAACCCTGCAGAGAGGTTCAATTGGGAACCATATACAGAATGTCTGCTATGCAGTAGTAGCTCAATCAATAATAGCCATGGTTATGGTGCAAACTAAATCCCATCCACAAAGTGGAATCATGTTGTTATTTTTTTTTATCCATTATATTTGCTAACAATCTATTCTAGGATAGAAAATTGATAAGTAATGAGAATGCCTTTATTCCTCTACCTCCCAGCTTCCTTCTCCCACCCCTCCAAAGACTGGGCAATCTAGTCAGGGAGTAAATAAACCCATTACAAGAAACACTCTCCAGCAACTCTGGCAGCTGAGATATAACCATTAAAGAGATAAAGTTATCCCCAGTGTCTGCTACTTTGGAGATAAAAGCAGTGTGTCCCCAGGGCTCCAGCCCAGGTGGCCACTCATAGGCCTGTTCCCACACCCTCTTCCTTCTCTCCCTTCCACAAAGAGCACTCTTCTGTTTGCACAGGTATTTTAAATTTCCTGAGATCCACAGAAAGCCCAGAGCATCTTTAGGTTATCAATCCCTGGGCCTGCCAGGCTGCTTGCTGAGTTCTGACCTCACCTCTGGCGTCAGCCTTATCAGGTGTGGACAGAATCAGCTCCATCGGTTTCCCTATTCTGGGAACTCCGAGCTCGAATCCCCACCCCACCCCCACCCCCACCACACACACACACCCAGACCTCTTCCTCTGTGGTGGCAGAGGGCCAGGCACCTCTGAGACCTAACATGGTGGTCATTTTCCAAATGAGGAATGACCACAGTGGTCTGAAAGCCAAGCCCTGAGGCCCAGGGGAGGGGAGGAAGGGCGAGGTTCAAATGACTGTTGACACAGAACAGAGCAGATGCCAAACACAGCCTGGCAGCAGAAAAGGTAGACACTTTGTAAGGACAAACTCTCCTGAGCCTAGGTCTACACGGGATGCTAGTGAAGAGAACAGCTCTCCATGATGAGGTGTACGGAGACTAGAGACCCTGCTCAGCCCAATCTATAGGAAAGTGACTCTAAAAAGTGGGAACCTCCCCCCAAAAGTAACCAGATGGTGGTGGTACACATCTTTAATTCCAGCACTTGGGAGGCAGAACCAGGTAGATCTCTATGGGTTCAAGGTCAACTTCATCTACAGATTGAGTTCCAGGATAGTCAGGGTTATACAAAGAACCCCTATCTAGACCCCCTCCCCCCCAAAAAAAGTGGGACTAGAGCAGAAAGGGCAAAACTTCACTAGGAAGCAAAGAAGCAGACAGGTACCTTTGCTGGGTACCTGGGCACCGGTAGCAACTGTTGTATGTCAACTTTAATCCATACCTCCAAGAGGCATCTCCTTTGTTCTGCAGTTAGGATGTATTTAGATTTGTCAGCTTGAGTTGCCTACAGGGTTAATGGCCTGAGGTGGGTGGGGCAATTATTAAATTAGAGCTCATTCCATAAAGTCCCCTTTGTCCGGCTGAGGTCAGCTCCAGCCACTTGTTCGTTTTGGACAAGGACCCTTGCCTTTATTGGACTTGTCAGGGTCTGTAAGTGAAGCATAATTCATGTGAACTGCCTCCTGAGGCACCATTCTCTGAGTTCAGAAGGCAGTGTTTCACAATGGAGTGCCTGGAAGAGACAGGGGTTAGAAGACCCCACGATGGACACAGAGCCAGAGAACTGGCAGGTAGGTACCTGTGGCCCGGCCTCGGCCCTGGGTGAGACAGGCAGTCCCACAAGGGCTTTCTTTGACCAGGGAGTATAGCTGTGTCCCTGTCCGCCAAAGGTGTAAGTTGGAGTGTGATGGGATGAAGTAGCCAGACAGCTGTGGCCCTGGAAAAAAGACACTCAAGTAACAAAGCATTGCCCTCCCTACAGGAAAACGCTTTGCTCAGCCTTGCTGGACTCACTATCCCTTGTGAGAGCCACAGCTGGGGATTCACCCTTCAGAATTCCACAAGTGTGTGTTGAATAATGGATCAGAAGGCTGTTTATCACTTCGCTGCATGCAATGGCAGAAGATTGGGAACAGTCTAAACGCCTGTCAGTTAGGACTAATTAAATAATTCAAGGTCACTGCATAGAGTGGCATACAGAAGCAGTCTCCACCCAGCATATGTTGCTATCTCAAACAAATACACTTAGGTTTGGGATTTATATATTATCATTTTTTTTTTAAATAAAAGGTTTGGGGGAAGTGGAAGGAGAAGATATGTGTGTGTTTGTGTGTGTGTGTTTTGTGTGTGTGTGTGTGTGTGGTGTGTATAGTGGTGTTGTGTGTATGTGTGTATGTTGTGTGTGTATGTGTGTGTGTTGTGTGTGTAATATGTGTGTGTTGTGTGCGTATGTGTGTGTTGTGTGTATGTTGTGTGTGCATGTATGTATATTTTGTGTGTGTTGTGTGTGTATGTGTATGTATGTGTGTGTTATGTGTGTGTATGTGTGTGTGTAAAATTCCTGTAGCCAAGTCCAAGGTGAAGACGCAGAAATGACTCCACCTTTTTCATTGGTAAGATATAAAATATTATCTTTTTGTAAGACAAGGGTGGGGATAAAGGGGTTGACATTTCTCTTTTTAACTTTTTGTACCTTTACAATTTAAGTTATCCAACAAGGAAGAGTGCCCAGCCTGATTAAATTAGAGCTCATTCCATAAAGTCCCCTTTGTCCGGCTGAGGTCAGCTCCAGCCACTTGTTCGTTTTGGACAAGGACCCTTGCCTTTATTGGACTTGTCAGGGTCTGTAAGTTGGAGTTGGGAGGTGGGGATACTATATTCCAACTCACACCCAAAAGAGCAGTTCACAATATCACAATCTTACTGTTTCCCCAGATTGTGTTCCTGTGGTTTGCTGGGATGGCTAGAGCCTTCCTCTATGCTCCACACCCTTCATTCTCAACGGACGTGCTCCAGGAGTCAAGCGAGCAAACCACGATACAAACACTCTAAAACATTACTATGTGATGCTTGTTAAAGTCCCTTTGGTCAAAGAAATTCCTGTAGCCACGCCCAAGGTAAAGGTGATTCCACTTTTTAATTGGGGGAGATATACTATATTGTCTTTTTGTAAGAAAAGGGTAGAAATAGAGGGAAAGATATTTTTCTTTATAATTTTTTGTACCTGTATAATTCAAGTTACATAAATATTAGTTATTAGATAATAACTAAAATTTTAAGAATTAAAATGGATTCCCTGGCAGTCGCTTTAAAATCAATCATTGAAGGAGATGTATGAGGGAGGGGAGAGATGTAAATGCAAACAAAACAGGCCATGAGCTGGCAAGGGTCAACGATGGGTGATAAACACAGGAGCGTCCTTATTCTCCTAAGTTGTCTCCTAAGGAGAAAGTTCAACTTTTCTGAAACCAGAGTGCTTTAAATAACAAAGTGTATGGAACTAAGAGCAAATGCTTGTGTACACTGGGGCTTCCTTCCATGCTAAGTGGATTTCCTACACTGCTTTCTCCCTCTGGCCAAGATCCTTTGGCCTAGTTGTCAGCCATTCTGAGAGTGCCAGTTCCAGGCCATCTATAGATGGGTTCATAAGCAGAAAGAGGCTGGGCCTGGAAACTAGGGAGTTTGGGGAGCTGTGTACATAGTGTGGGTGGCACCAGCGGCTGAGAAATCTGAGGCTGAGGGGAGGGGGTGGTGGCAGCAGAGAAGAAGCAAAATACTTGATTGTTTCACAACATACAAGGAGATATGAAGGCGGGGGGGGGGGAAGAAGTGAATCCTTCCAAAGATTCCAGGTGAAAAGTACAGGCAACACAGGCACATCAGCAGTCACACAACTCAAAAGGAAACAAAGTATACAGGCACAATGTACACAGGCACATCTGAAGAGATACAACTCAAAAGGAAGGGACATTTTCTTCCCCCTCCTCTACTACTGTGTGTTAGCCACCATGTACACAGGGCAGGCCTGGTTCTGATAAGGCCTGATCTCTAGACAGCTCAGGGAATGGTAAGAACTCCAGGTAGGCTTTTCTGTGGGTATTATTATTATTATTATTATTATTTCATTGATTTTCCATTTCTGGGGAAGGGCGTGAGTACCATTACACTCACATGGAGGTCAGAGGATAACTGGTAGGATTTGCTTCTTTCATTCCACTACATAGGTCCCAGGGATCAACTCAGCTCTTCCGACTCGGTGGATGTCCCCTCTGGAGACATCTCGCTGGCCTGGAAATCTTTTCTATTTGCCAGGTGCCTAGGATTCCTTGCTAATGCAGGAACTTTTCCCTCAGTTCCAAAGGCAGAGCTTTTGGAAGTGTTTCACAGGTGACCTTGTGGACCTGGCTGTATGCACCTGTGAGTACTCTGGTGCCTGCTTCCGGGAAGAGCCATGAAGAGTTATGTGAAGGACGAGACCAGGGTACTTTCTAGGGAACCAGCTGATATCACCTTTAACAAAGGATCTGGATACAAAATAAACTCAAAAACAAAAACAACGAAAACGTAGCCCTCCTATATACATGATAAATGGGCTGAGAAAGAAATTAGGGAAACAACACCCTTTACAGTAGCCACAAATTATATAAATTTCTTATTGTAACTCCAACCAACCAAGTGGAATATATGTGTGACAAGAACTGAAGTCTCTGAAGAAAGAAATAGAGAAAGATATTGGAAAATGAAAAGATTCTCATGGCTCAGACATCAGCACCATTTGTTGAGAATTGCTCTTTCAAGGTCTGTGTAGAATTGTGTTGGAATCTTGGTGGAAATTGAATTGAATCTGTAGATTGCTTTGGTATTATGGTCAAAACCATAACTAGATGTCTGGACATAGAAAAATGCAAATAGATCCATATCTATCACCTTGCACAAAACTCATCTAAGTGGATCAAAGACCTCAACATAAAAACAGATACACTTAACCTAATAGAAGAGAAAGTAGGGAATATCCTTGAATGAATTGGCATAGGAGACAACTTCCTGAGAAGAATACCAATCACACAGACACTAAGATCAACAATTAATAAATGGGACCTCATGAAACTGAAAAGCTTCTGTGAGGCAAAGAACACCATCAGTAGTACAAAATGGCAGCCTACATATGGGGAAAGTTCTTCACCAATCCCACATCTGAAAGAGGGCTGATATACAAATTATATAAAGAACTCAAGGAATTAGACATCAACAAACCAAGTAACCCAATTTAAAAAATGGGGTAAAGATGTAAATCAAGAATTCTCCAACAGAGGAATCTCTAATGGCTGAGAAGCACTTAAAGAGATATTCAACATCTTTAGCCATCAGGAAAATGCAAATCAAATGACTCCAAGAGTCTATCTTATAGTCAAAATGGTTAGTGATTTAAAACTCAAGTGACAGCTCGTGCTGGTGAGGATGTGGAACAAGAGGAACACTCCTCCATTGCTGGAGTGCAAACTTGTACAGTCACTTTGGAAATCAATTTGACAGTTTCTCAGAAAATTGGGAATAGCTATACCACTCTGGGCCACATACCCAAAGGGTGCTCCACCATACGACAAGGAAACTTGCTCAACTATGTTCCCGGCAGCTTTATTCATAATACCAAGAAACCAGAAACAACCTAGAGGTTCCTCAACCAAAGAATAGATAAAGAAAATATGGTACATTTACACAATGTAGTATTACTCAGCTATTAAAAACAATGACTTCATGAAATGTGTGGGCAAGAGGGAAAACTAGAAAAGATCATCCTGAGTGAAGTAACCCAGAGCCAGGAGGACAAACATGGTGTGTACTCACTTGTAAGTGGTATTAACTGTAAAGGATAGCCATGCTACAATCCACAGACCCAAAGAAGGTAAGTAACAAAGAGTGATTAAGGGGGAATCACATGAATCTCACTGAAAAGAAGAAATAGAATAGAGATCATGGGTGGTTGGGGTGGGATGGCAGAGGGGAGACAGAAACAGGAGGGATCATGTGAGGGGGAAGACAGGAGGAGAGAGTACTGGGAGAGACAACTGGAATGGGAAGGGCATCTCTGGGATCAGCTAGAAACTTAGGGCATGAACACTCCAAGGAATCTATGAGGGTGACCCTAACTTAGATCCTAGCAATGGAGAATATGGAGACTGAACTGGCCATCTCCTGTAACCAGGCAAGACTTCCCATGGAGGGATTGGAACACCAATACAAATACAAAAAACCTTCTACTCACAATTCGTCCTACCTACCAGATGTGCTGGGACAGGAGCATAGCATAACCATCATCAGAGAGGCTTCACCCAGCAACTGATGGAGACAGATGCAGAGACCCACAGCCAAGCATTCGGCAGAGCTCGTGGAATCCTGTAGAAGAGGGGGAAGAAAGATTGTCGGAGCAAGAGGGGTCAGGGACATCACAAGAAAGTCGAAAGAATCGACCTGGGCCCACCAGGGCTCACAGAGACTGAACTGCCAACCGGGGCCTGCATGGGACAGACCTAGGCCCTCTGTACATAGGTTATAGTTGTGTAGCCTGGCCTTCCTAACAGCAGGAGCTGACTCTGTTGCCTGCCTTTGGGATCCTTTCCCCCTACTGGACTGTCTCATCTAGCCTCCATAGGAGAAGATGCACCTAGTCTTTCTCCAACCTGACATGCTAGGGCTGGTTGGTATCCATGGGAGGCCTCCCCTTCTCAGAAGAGAAAGGCAGGAGGAGTAGATGGGGGGGGCCTGGGACCCGATCCCCAGTAACTCTGAATATCCATGAGACCCATATTGTCTGTGGTTGTCATAACATCGACAAGGGGGGGGGGGGTAGTGGTGGGTGAGGAGCTCAGAGGAGATCGGGGAGGGGGGGGGGGGGGGGTAGTGGTGGGTGAGGAGCTCAGAGGAGATCGGGGAGGGGAGACAGAAGTCAGGAGGCTAATTAATTAATTAATGAAACAATAGTGTTTGCCACATTGGGTTATGTCCTTCAAGAATTTTTGTTTTTGTTTTTGTTGTTGTTGTTGTTTAAAAAAAGGGCCTTTTCCAAAGCAAACAGAGCTATGATTGTTCTCATTAGAAAGGGCTGAGGTACAGGCTGTTTTTAAAGGAATGAACTCCCTGAAGTGTTTCTGAAATCTGAGTCAATTTTAAAAGTTCCTTCTGCATCTTGCTTGTTAAGACCAAAGCAACTGTATAAATTCCGGAGCCGGGTAAGCCCCACTCCTAACCCTGTCCTGTCAAACCGCCACAGGGGTTTTCCTCGGTGTCAAGCCAAACCATAAACAGACCCCATTAAAGATAACATAGTAAGATTGAAAAGAGTGGGAACAGCCCACTGAAGCATTCTATAACGTCGTAGCTGCCCCTTGGTTTAATTTTGTTGGCTTTCAAAGTAACATAAACCTAGTGGTCTTTTGGTCAGTTGTATAGCTCACTCATATTCTGGGCTTTTTGCATGCAGAAGTATTTTTTCCCTTCCAAGCATCTTGTGACACTTCCATCCCCCTACCTAACAGGGTGACTGGATTTATTTAAGAGGATTGCACAGTTGATCCCCTTTATATAACTCAGAAGACTGAGTTACAGAAAAGAGCAAAGAAGATGTCAAGGAGAGAGATTACAAACACGAGCTGTACCTCAGAGGTGATCTCTCAACAAGGAGAGGTCAAAGGTGCTCTTGGTGGACAGACAGAGCTGGAGCACGAGGAGTGGCGTGACTGGTGATGTTTACAGAAGCTGCAGCAAGGTTAGCTTACATCCATTCATCAAGGGTTAAGCTTTAAGCCTAAGAGCTTTGGGTGAGTCATGGCCAGAGTTTGGCAAAGAAATGCAACACCTTATCTCTAATCAGCCCTGCCTCAAAATAGCTCTG
>NC_034593.1:58210443-58231078 GCF_900095145.1 Mus pahari
CTCTCTCTCTCTCTCTCTCTCTCTCTCTCTCTCTCTCTCTCTCTCGGTGGAGCGAGATGCATAATTTAGCAGAGCTGAAAATGGCTTGCACAGAACCAGGATGTCAGGCAGGAAAGAATCTTCCAGCTTCCCTGGGCTGACACTTCTTCATTTTACAGATGGGAAAACTGAGACCCAGAGATTAAAGGCTGTGCCCAAGAACACACAGTCAGTCGGCAGGGGTGAGGGGTGGAGACCTTCTCCAACAGGAAATTAGCAGCGGGGATGAGGGAGACAGTCTCTTTCTCTTGGCTGTGCTGCTGAACTCTGAAAAAAACCCTGGTCCATTTTCCTTCCATTGTTAAGGAAGTCATTTCCAATGCTGCCAAGAGTTTCCACATCAACACTTTTACAGGCAGCACTTATTAAACTCTCACTGGGGCCTCTCAAACCTCTCTTTCTAGCTTCATGATCCAGACAGCATTTGATTGTTTGTTCATTTCACATTTGAGGTTGGGATAGATGTTGTTTCTTTCTTGCTGCTGGAAGAGAATGTAACAAACGGGTAGTTAAAGTTCTTGTGGGGTGAGGCTCAGATGAAAATGCCCACTGGCTTTATCAGCTGCTTCCCCCTTACACACACACACACACCCAACACCCCCACCCCAGCACCAAGCAGGAACAACACTCAGGCTAGTTCTGACTCTGGATTTGACCTCCCAGAGGTCATCTATTGGATGGCTTGGCTAGGACATTCCTCCCCAACAGTTCTGGTACCACCATTTGTACCCTGTGCCCACTGTGAACTCTTTACACAGTCTGGGCCTTGTCCAAGCTGTCGGAGGCACACCGAGTCTAAGGCACAGGGCTTGCAAAAGGCTGCTGGAAACTGGACAGGATAATGGAGATTTAGATATCAGACAGTTCCAGGGTTGGAATGTGCTGCTAGGAAAGTGCCTGGCTCCAGCTAACTTCAAACAGTTTCGTTTCAGGTTGTTACTATCCAGGACGTTGTGTCCAAGACTAAAGAGAAATAGAACACTAAGGGACAGGAAATTGAATTTCAACTCCCTTCCATTTCTCTGTGATTGTTGTCTCTTAAGCGTTCCCATTTATTTCTTGCCTGAGTCACTTTGGATGGACTTATAGCAGTTCTTGAGTGAAAATCGGTCCCTAGTTGTTCCTTGAGGTGGGCGTTATCTCTTCTAGGGAAACTCCAGCCTACTTCCGAAAGACCCAGAGCCCTCTACCTCCCACTAGACTTCTTACTGAAAGCCGAACAAATGTCAGGTGCTTAATAAATTCCTAAAAAAAAAAAAAAAAACCTCACGGTCAGTGTCATGTTGCCTAGACCTGTTTCAACCAATTCCATGCAGAACATGTATCATAGTCATGAAGAAACTATCAGACAGAATAGTGGAGACCCAAGGTTCACACACACTGCACAACGGAGCCAGACCTCGGGCCCACAATTTCTAAAATGAAATCTGGCTTTCACTCATCTTCTGTCTCAATACACATAAAATATAATGCTAAAGATATTTAAGCGAAAGTCAATAAAGAGTGAAACGGTGCTAGGATATTGTGCAGGGGAGTTTACAATATAGTCAATTAAAACAAACAAACAAAAAAACATAAAAGCAGAAACAAAAGAACAAAAAAACAAAAAACTGGGAGTCGGGCATGTGGTGCACAGAACCAATCCACAGTAAATTGCAAGACTGTCCGGTTATGTCAAGAAACCCCGTAGCAAAAAAGAAAAAAAAGAAAAGAAAAGAAAGTAGAAGAGGAATAGAAGCTTTAAAAAACTGTATCCCTAAGCTTACTATAATTTTTAAAATTCTAAAAACACTTGCTGCAGCAAGCCTTATACAGGGCCTACTGGGTACACAGAATGGTTCTGGCGAGTTTCTAGTTTTCCCTTCAGATAACTGTGAAACCTTAGGTACATGGTACTCATGAATATGGTATGTTTTGAACCTCAAACTTTTGGTGCCAGGAACCTTGATGGTCAACCCTTGCGCGATTTAACCCTTCGTGCTTAAGGAGTGAGGTCTAGGGAGTGGAGAGAGCACTGACAAACTTGATATCCCATAGCTTACGAATGGCAGCGAGGAGATTTGATCGGATAGCTAAGGCTCTAAAGTCCGTTTTTTTCTGCTGCACCCACACTCCTCAGTGCTCACCCATATTAATAGCACCTGAGAGCGCTCAGGTAAGAGTGAAACTGGGGCGCACCTCAGACTCCTTACATCTGAAGGGTCAGGCCTTGAGTCTAAATTCTTACCAGTCTTTGTAAATGGCTGGTTGTGGTAGTGTACAGCTGTAAATATCAACACTTGGGAGATGACAGCAGAAGGATCCAGAGTTCACAGTCATCCTTGGCTACATAATGGAGTTTGAGGCAAACCTGGGCTGCATGAGACTGTGCCTCAAGACCAAAAGTAAACAAGACACAATCTCTATAACTAATTCTCATATGCAACCAGGGTTAGGATCTGAATTAGCTGTATTGAGCCTTGTTTTTTTTCAGGTGTTTAGATGATGGACATTTCTAAGGCTCCTCGGAGTGCTGGAGTCACCAGAACTCTGCCAACTCTGGGTCACACTGCTTAAGAAACCTCAATTTGCCCTGGAGATCTGCAGTTGTCACTCTGTCCGATACTCTCCTGACTCTCTAGTTAACTACAAGCCATGAATGAAGCTCTTTAAACATTTGGGATGGGCCAGGTCCATAAAGAATATGGGGGCAGTCAGGCACTTAAGACATGGCTCAGCAGTTAAAAGCCTCAGCTGCTCTTCAGAGGACTGGAGTTCAATTCCCAGCAACCACAAGACAGCTCACAACTGACAGTAGCTCCACTTCTAGATCTAACACCTTCATCTAGTCCATGGAGGCACCAAGCACACGGACTAATTCATCTTTTGTTGTTGTTGTTGGGTTTTGGGTTTTGGGTTTTTTTGTTTTGTTTTGTTTTGTTTGTTTTAAGCTCAGGAAAAGGCCCGGTTCTCTAGGAAGTTGCCATCTTTCCAGCTATCATTTAGAGATATTTGGTGAAATCTCCAACCATCCAAAGCGTTTAGTGCTACCCCTGTTGTCATTACAACGAAAAGTTCTTTGAAAGCGTTTAGCTAGCAGCAATGGCACATGCCTGTCACACCAGCACATCAGAGGTTGAGGAGGGAGGACCACGAGTTCCAGGCCAGCTTGGATTATACAGTAAGATCAAGTCTCAAAAATAAAAATTATAATCTCCTAGAAATCTATATACTAAAGAATAAGCCAAAGTCCCTGGAATGGCCAGCCTGAGGCGGCCAGAAGAAAGACACCCAAGGGACTGCTGCTAGTGTCACTATGATGGACGGTGTGTGCTGGAGAGATGGGAAAGATGGAGTTGACTGGGGAAGATGGAAGAGAAAGTAAAGCCAAGAGGTTTGAACACTGTGGAGAAAGGTTGAACTAGAGGCTCGATCTTCACCTCCAGAGGTAAGAAGGGAACACTCAGTCAAGAGGAGGCCATGATGTTGTCTGGGCCTGGGCCACTGCCAAAGGCCATGTTGTGGTCTTGCAGCTAGGATCTGTGTCAATGTCTGTGGCCCGAATTACCACCAAAGGCCAAGCTGATGTCTGTGATCTGGACTCCCGCTGGAGACCATGCTGCCCTGGGACGGGGCTGGGGATATGCCTATCTAAGTTGGCTTGAGCTGCCACCTGAGGCTATGGGGATCTCTGGGCCCATGCTGCTGCCAGGGGCCATGTCTTGGTCCATGGTCCTATGGCAGCCTGTCTGTGTTGATGTCCCAGGTAACCAAAGGCCATGCAGGTGTCCCTGGCCAAGACTGCTACCTGAGGCTCTGTGCTGATCTGGCCCCACACCTTGGGAGCCATCAAACTCAGGAGAGCTGGCCCAACCCCTTGACTGGGCAGCACAGTAGAGCTGTTCCTGATGGCCAGGGAGTAGGTGAGATGGTGCCTAGGGCAAGAACACTGGAAAGCTGGCCCCACTCCTACCAGGGAGCACTTGGGAGAGAAGGCTCTGCACCTCATCTGGGCATCACAACAGAGTTGGCCCAGGTGGCAAAGGTGCAGGTGAACCAGCCCTAGGACATGAGAGCAGGAGCTGACCCCACAAGCTGCTGAGTGCAGCATTAGGTGAGCTAGCCCAGGCAGTGCTGGACAGCTTCTCCTGGTGGCGCTGACACAGGAGAGCTGGTGGGCTGACCAGCTTAGCTGCCTCCCAGGCCCAGATCCAAGGCTTTGAGTTGGTCACCCAATATCTACTCCATGTATGATCTGATGGAGCATGTGAAAGGGCAGATCCTACAAATCCAAATCTAAATCTGTAGAATCTCCAAAACACAGGACAACAAGGAGATATCAGAGAGATTCCAGTGAGGATTCAAGGATTGATAATGTAGCAGGAGCCAGAGGTCTCAAAACAGACCAGTGATTTATTCCAATGAACATTTGCAAGTAAAGATGTGTGCACAGAGGGGTATACTGTGGGACACACTGTGACATACTGCAGCTTCACAATGAGATTTCCTGTTGTTTGATTTTACTTTACTTTAGTTTGCATGGGAGACTGCAAAGGCAGAGGGCAAATACAAAGGGATGGGGAGAGGAGTGGGATTGAGGTGTGTATTACAAAATTCACAATATATCAATAAAAAGGTTTTTTTTTTAAAAAAGAAATTATTTTTAAAAGAATAAACTAAAAGCAGAAAATGTTTTAGAATAAAAGATGCTCATTCCAGTATTCTTCATTACAGTGGAAACTAGAAATAACCGTAATCTAACAGTAGAAGGTCGTGATTTGGTAGAATATAATTTAAAACAATTGAATGGGAAATGGCTATTATAAGTGACAGTCTCAAATGGTATAGACTCTCAACTGGCATAGACAATTAACACACATAATATGGAACAAAAAAAAATTAAAAGCCCATGCCTTAAATACCAGCACTTAGGAGATAAAGGCAGATGGATCTATGAGTTCAAGGCTAGCTTGATCTACATCATGTGTTCTAGGACAGCCAGGACTATGTAGAAAGACCCCTTTTTAAAAAGGAAGAAGGGGGAGGAAAAAGAGGGGAGGGAGAGGAGAAAATAAAGAAATGAAATGAAAAAAAAATATAGGATGAAAATTATACTTTGTGTACTTATTACACATACAAAAACAAAAAAATTTTCAAAAGTTAAAGTATCTTGAAGTTGCCTTTATAATCAGGCCAATTTTAAGTGTATGAAGATCAGAGTATAAAAGTGATGTTGAAACAAAATTTCAGGGATTGGGGGCAAGGCATCATTAATCAAGACAGGATTTCTTTGTGAATCCCTGGCTGTCCTAAAACTTGCTCTTCAGACCAGGATGGCCCCAAACTCATAAAGATCTGCCTGCCTCTACCTCCTGAGTGCTGGGATTAAAGGTGTGCATCCCCACCAGCAGGGTCGGAGGTTTTTATCTGTGCGGCTTGTGCCTAGGTCCAGATCTGTAAGTCAGTGTGTACTGAAACCTCATAGTGAAAACACGAAATCACAAACTAAACCTTTTTTAAGGATGAGAAACTGTGCTGTTTCACAGGGTTTCTATTGCTGTGCAGAGACAGCTTGACCACAGCAACTTTTTTTTTAACTTTGTAATTAATTCTTAGTGAATTTCACATTATCTACCCCAATCCCACTCATCTCCCCATCCCTTTGTATCCACCCTTTGCCCTTGCAACCTGACAAAGAAAATTAAAGAAAAATAAATAAACCAGAGCATAGGAAACATCCCATCGTGGAAGCTGTAGCGTGTCAGTGCGGCCTACATTATGGTCCTCTGACATCTTTACTTGCAAATGTTCATTGCATGCGTCATTGGCCTGGTTCGAGGCCTCTGACTTCTGCTATACCATCAATACTGGATCCTCATAGGGACTCCTCTAGGTTATCCAGTCGTTGCCCTGTGTTTCAGAGATCCTGCAGTCTTGGATCTGCAGAATTGGCCCTTTCAAGTGCTCTAGCAGTTCATAGATGATGTAAATTTTTGGGTGGGCCAACTCAAAGTCCTGGATCTGGGCTCTCCTGTATCCACACCACCAGGGTGAGCTCTCCATCACAGCCCCTGCAAGCTCACCCAATGTTGCAGCCAGAACAGCGCAGCTCACCTTCATGCCTCCAGAGTCAGCTCTACTGTGTCACCCAGTTGAGGTTCAAGACCCACTTTCCCAAGAACTGCAACTGAAAGTTGCGGGGACAGCTCTCCTGCTCTAACACACTCAGGGCTGCCTCACCTATGTCTTCACCATCAAGGCCAACTCTCCTGTGTTGTCCAGGCCAGGTGTGGGGCCTACTCTCTCTCAAGTGTTGTAGACACTGAGGGGCAGGGGCAGCTCTCCTGCTCTTATGACCTTGGGCCAGCTTGACCACAGCAACTCTTATAAAGGAAAACATTTAATTGGGGTTGGCTTGCAGTTTCAGAAGTTGAGCTTGTTATCATCATGGTGAAAAACATGAAGACATGAAGGCAAACATGGTGCTGGAAAAGGAACTGAGAGTCATACATCTTAATCTGCAAGCAACAACAGTAACTGTGTGCCACACTGGGCATAGCTTGAGTATATAAGAGCTCAAAGCCCACCCTCACCGTGACATACTTCTTCCAACAAGATCATACCTCCTAATAGTGCCACTTCCTATGGGCCTATGGGTGCTAATTATATTCAAATTACCACAGAAGCAAATGTGGATTTAAAGTTAGAGATGAGGTAAGGGAGTGATGACTTCTTGCTTTCGAGTCACTTATCTTCTCTAGGGAGATCACTCTAGGTCCATGATGTCGGTGGTCTGGGCTACCACTGGAGACTATGTGGATATCTGAGGGCCATACTGACCTGGGAGGGGGCTGGAGACATGCTGATCTGAGTGGCTTGAGCTGCCCTCTGAGGTCATGGGGATATCTGGATCCACACTGCTGCCATGTAAGTGCTGGGAACCAAGAACAGATCGTCTGCAAGAGGAATAAGTGCCTTTAACCACTGAGCATCTTTCTAGCCCCTAGTATGTTGTTTTAAACCTCTCAGGATATTCTTCCTGCATCTTTCAGGTGGGAAGGTGTGGGACACTGAAAGGCAGCCTGTTTTGGTTGAGTGAGGCTTGCTCCAGAGATCCAATAGAAAACTCTACAAGGGACGAAACAGTGAGCCACATTCCCAGAGACAGGTGCCTGACACCAGAGAGCCCCCAACTCCATGATTCTGTGACTATCAGCCACACAGACAAAGCCCCAAGCTCCTGGCATTCTAGCTAGACTCCACCCTCACAGTTACCAGATAATAACCGGGTATGCTCCTCCCCACAGCTACCCTGTAACTGCACGATAGCCCAGCCCACTATAAAAGGGGCTGCTTGGCCCCTCCTCTCTCTCTTAAACTCTCACCTTTCTTACTCTCATCTCTAGCTCTCCTTTTCTCTCCCTCCTTTCTCACCTCTCTCCACTTGGCCATGGCTGGACTCTTTCTTTTACCTTCTCTTTCTCTCTGCCTTTCTACAATAAAGCTCTAAAACCATAGACTATCCTTTCTCATCAAGGCCCACAGTACTTAAAAGATGGTATAGGCTTTCCCCTAAAGAGCCACATCTAACCTCCCACTGGAAGGCCTTCTTGTGCTCCAGCCATGGACTGGACCAAGGACTGTCGCCCACATGGGAACCACCCTGTGCCCCCTCTCTCCCTGCCCTCTCCTCCCTTTGGCCCCAGGGATGACCGAGCTGCCCCCAGGGCCTCCATTTTGTTCTCAACTCTTCTGAAACATTCAGCGGCTTCTGGAATGTCCGAGACTGAGAACCTATTATCTCTGTTATTCCCTGTCCACCCCCCCCCCATGGACCGGGAGTCTGTGGCTTCACACAGCCAGACACCCACCTGGTGCCACATGGAGAGTGCACAGCAGTCCTCCACGTCCACTTGCCCAGAGCACCCAAACTCTGGTGGGGCATAGGTTCTCTCTCGCCCCCTTTATTTCCCCCACACCCATTGCCCGACAACTGGTAGCAGAGGATGGTTGAACTATCCATGCAAGATGGAACCAGCTAAAGAATATGCTCTGCACACAGAATTATGGAGTTGTGGGCTCTGTGGTGTCAGGCACCTGTCTCTGGGAACATGGCTCACTGTTCTGTCCCTTGTAGAGTTTTCTACTGGGTCTGTAGAGCTAGCCTTGCTCAACCAAAACAGGCTGCCTTTTTTTTTTTTTTTAAATTTATTTATTTATTCTATGTAAGTACACTGTAGCTGTCTTCAGACGCTCCAGAAGAGGGCGTCAGATCTTGTTACGGATGGTTGTGAGCCACCATGTGGTTGCTGGGATTTGAACTCCGGACCTTCGGAAGAGCAGTCGGGTGCTCTTACCCACTGAGCCATCTCACCAGCCCCAACAGGCTGCCTTTCACAGTCCCACAGGAAGGCTCAAAGAGGAGAGTTGTCAATACAGTTACTATCTGGGCCCTAACAAAAACCCTGAAGTAAGGAGACCCATGAATGTAGACAAAACTGCTTCCACCACTAGGGTGTGAAAAAACAAAACAACAAACCCAAAACCAAAAAACAGTGTTTGCACCTATGTGTATTTATATGTATCTTGTATGTTTGTGTGCACAATGTTTATAAAGTCTCTGTCCACATGGAATCAAGTGCACAAGTTATTTCAATTGTCTGAGAGTGGCTGTTTTACTGAGCTATAACACTCTGGGGAAGCGTTTTCTCTCTTGAAGCATTCATTTTTGAACCGAACCTTTGATCCACCCAGCAGACCTGGCTGGTGCCCCTGCTACTGAGGCTGCCAGCTTCACCTATTCGCTGTTTGCTGCCAATGATGACTGATCTTCTTCCCGGATGCCCAGCCTGCTTAGCAGTTCCGGCTGTGTTTCTCAGCTGTTTGCTGTGGCTTGTTGCAACTAGCTGTGGCCTGCCACCACTGCAGCTGCTGGCATTGGTGCTGCTATTGTAGCACAGTGGGAGAGACCCTGGCTACCTTCCCTGCATGGAAAGAAAAATGAAGATTGGAGGAGGGAGCTGGAAATGATACTAAAATAAAAAATGCAGAACTTCATTGATCAGTCTGAACAACAGAGAAAGAAGTGTAAGACTTGGTAATATAGCCTAGAGGATACACTGGAACTAAATGTTCGGGATCTTCTAGGTCACGATATACAACAGAGAGAAGAAGAACATACAAGAGAGGAGAAAGAAGAGCCACCATGAGTTAGCTAAGCCATAACAATGTGGCCATGCAGGCTTGCCAGTTAAAACTAAGAACAACACAGATAAAACATAAAAAATAATAACTTAGGTTATAGACAAAATGATAGATTCTAACAACATGAAAGATAGTTTCCCAGCTATTGTGTTGCCTAAAACATATTTAAAAATATAAAGGCTGAGCTGGTGAGATGGCTCAGTGGGTAAGAGCACTGACTGCTCTTCCCAAGGTCCTGAGTTCAAATCCCAGGAACCACATGGTGACTCACAACCACCCGCAATGAGATCTGATGCCCTCTTCTGGTGTGTCTGAAGACAGCTACAGTTAATAAATAAATAAATCTTTGTGCCGGAGAAAAGAAGGAACTGAGAGAGCAGAGTTAACCGGAGTGAGCGGGATGACCAGAGCGAGGCCAGCTGGTGTGAGCAGAGGTCCTAAAAATTCAATTTTCAACAACCACATGAAGACTCACAACCATCTGTACAGCTACAGTGTACTCACAAACATAAAATAAATAAATAAATTTTAATTAAAAAAAATAAAGACTATATGTGTCTTTCATCCAAAAGCATAAATAAATGGTCTAAAGATAGGGAAGAAACCCTGCACTAAGATTTTTAAGATCTTTTTTGCTACTTATAGAATCCAACATGGTGTGCCAATTTGCTATTGGAATTTCTA
Organism: Mus pahari; assembly: GCF_900095145.1. NCBI lineage: Eukaryota > Metazoa > Chordata > Mammalia > Rodentia > Muridae > Mus > Mus pahari. Next base: position 58,220,350 of record NC_034593.1, read on the forward strand.
AGCCCCTATAAAAAACACACAATCTAGTTGTTATAAGCTGTATGTCTATATTGGGCAGATCTAACACTATACTAACTTATTCCCCAGCTATAAGGCCCCTTGTTGTTTGTGGTTTCTTCTGGCTACTTGGTTCTGGTCCATTGAGACTTCTCCTTCTCTTCTGACGTCTCTCCTTCCCCTCTTGGTGCTTTCTTCTTCTCTACCTGCCCATCCCTGCCCCCACCCTCAAAACTCCAGTCTCACCTTTCTCCTCCACTGTCCAATCACAGGCTCTAGCCTTTATTGTCCAGTTAAAATGGGAAGAAGGTTCACATGACATCATATGATAGACTGCTTGTTGGGGGCAACTACTCTTGTAGAAGCAAAATTAACATCAGAATACAAGCAGCATCAGGCCAAGCCACTATAGGTTTCCCTTCAGAGAGCTTAACACTTTGGTCATTCTGACCAGACCAGAGCCCTGTGGAACCTTCCAACCAGACCAGAGATCATTATTGGATTTTATCCTTTCTGGTTCCAGGGAGAACAACACCTAGGGACCCCATCACAGACTGCATTCTGCCTCCCCTGAGTGTCTGTAACACTCCCAGCCTCTAGGCAGACAGACAGCCCAACACAGAGAGGAGATGGAGAATGATCAGCATAGTTATGCCCTCCTCAGTAGGCCCCATCTTACAAGGCAACTGGACATTCACAGAAAAGACCCTCAAGATCACATTAGACTTTATCCATTTCTCCAACCAGTTGGGAACAGGAAAACTGACCTAGGATGCATTAGAAATCTTGGGAGGGTTTTTTTTTTTTTTTTTTGGTTGGTTGGTTGGTTTTCCCTAAAGAAAATATTCCTCTCTTGCTTCCATTCTTTCTTTGCAGTGTGTTTTGGTTTGGGGATTTGGTTTGGGGTTTGGGGTTTGTTTGTTCATTTGTTTGTTTGTTTGTTTTTGCATAGTTTTTAAAAACAATCATGACCTGGACTTAGCTTTCTAGGGCCCTGATTGGTTTACACAGCAAGAAGAATAAAACGACCAATTATAGATACCCTGGGTCATCATGGAAGTATACCCAGGCTTCAAATGGCTTGGATTTTAATTTTTAGTCTTAGCAAACTAATGTAAGATTAAAAGGAGGAAAGAAATCTAATATTTAATACTAAGCTTTTAAAAGCCGGCCTCTGGCTTTTGCACACAAACATACAAGACACATACAAATACACATAGGTACAAACACTTTTTTTGTTTTTGTTTTTGTTGTTTTGTTTTTCAAAACAAGATTTCTCTGTGACAATAGTCCCTGGTTGTCCTGGAACACCTGCTGCTGTTGCTTTGTATCTTGATAATTAAAGAAAGTGCAGAGGCAGCCGGGGTGTGGTGGCGCACGCCTTTAATCCCAGCACTCTGGAGGCAGAGGCAGAGGCAGGCGGATTTCTGAGTTCGAGGCCAGCCTGGTCTACAAAGTGAGTTCCAGGACAGCCAGGGCTATACAGAGAAACCCTGTCTCAAAAAAACCAAAACCAAAACCAAACCAAACAAACAAACAAAAAAACAAAAAACAAAAAACAAAGAAAGTACAGAGGCTGGGGAGATGGTACAATGACAAGGAATGCTCGCTGCCCAAGCACGAGGACCCACATTCAGATCTCCAGCACACATTACAAGCTCTTTGAGTTTGTAACCCCAGCATTGAGAGGAGGGGCAGGCGGAGACTCTGAAACAGCTGGTGGAGTTTTCTGCCTAGCTGAAAAATGACCAGCTTCAGGTTCGGTGGCAGTATTTATCTCAAAGAAACATGGTCCAGAGTAATAGAACAAGACGTCTGTTTTCACCCTCTGGCTTCTAGGCTTTTGCACACAAACATACAAGACACATACAAATACACATAGGTGCAAACACTTTTTTTGTTTTTGTTTTTGTTGGTTTTTTTTGTTTTGTTTTGTTTTTCAAAACAAGGCTTCTCTGTGTAACAGCCCTGGTTGTCGTGGAACTCACTTTGTAAACCAGGCTGACCTCAAACCCAGAAATCCGCCTGCCTCTGCCTCCTGAATGCTGGGATTAAAAGCATGTGCCACCATACCTAACTATAAACAGAGTGTTTTGCCTGGGTACTAGGTACATGCAGTGCCTGTAGAGGCCAGAAGAAGGTGTTGGATCCTCTGGAACTGGAGTTACAGTTGGTTGCAAGCCTCCATGTAGGTGCTGGGAGCGCGCGCGCGCGCGCGCACACACACACACACACACACACACACTGTCCTCTGAAAGAATATCAAAGGCTCTTAACCACTGAGCCATCTCTCCAGCCTGATTTTTAAAGAAAGTTCATGAGACAGTTGACATCCAAAGACAAAACAAAAGCTCTCATATGGGTAAGATTGACCTTGGTGTCTCGTTTTTAAAAGAAAACAAGTCTCTTGGGAGGTGGAGTGACTTGGAATCAAATGTCACAAGTCCTCATCACACCAAGGCACAGCATCCCCGTCTTCTCCCGACTGAGGGTAGGGACACAATACTGGTGGCAAAGCAGGGCTATGCTCTATACCAAACTATGGATCCCCAGGCCAAGTGCTGGGCCACAAGACTGTCTGAAACAAGTCAGGAGTCTGTGGCGACCAGGGATTCTAGGTCCAGAATGTGACAGCCAAAAGAAGGCTACATCATATGTGTGCCTGGCAGGTTTTTTCAGGCTGTTCCTTACACATCCCTAGACCACAGTCAGTTTAACCCCTCTGTTTCTCAAGCTAACATAAAGGAGGCACAGGGAACAAAGGGACGTTGGAGTCACTGATGCACACAGGCCAGAAGGATGAAGTGGAGTCCAGAACTGAGGGAGTCTGCAAGATCCTGGTCTGACTGGCAGTGAGGATGTGCAGTGAGGATGTGTTGGAGCAGTGCCCGGCGGGGGTGGGGGTGGGGTTTTCCCAGCAGTTAATGTTACAGCTCTTTTTAGCTCTTTTAGACAGTACTAAGTGATAAAGCTCTCTTAGATGACCTTCAATAAAACAGCTTATGCAAATACATTATATATGTGGGGTAACCAAGAGCTATATATGACCTTTGGAGAGTGGGAAGTTATTTTCAGCATTAATATAAACCATTGGCTGGAGTTTAAAGTACTAGGAATGCCTTATTTGCATGGAATGGTATTCTAGGAGTCCCAGGCACCTGCAGGGCGAGTTCTTATCAGGAAAGAGGAAGTTGAACTTGTAGGTTTGCTGAGGACTACAAGACCTGCCTCTAGAAGGTGTGGGGGTTGAGCTCCCTAGACAAGGTCAGAGAAGGGGAAGCCCTGCTGGAAAAGGGAGTCCTCTATTTTGCTCAGATCAGAGGAGCTATTCAGCAGGACATGGTAGACTAGGACCCTTAGTAGCAGGGTCCCCCACACCTCACCCTGTTTTATTTATAATGGAGAGGTCTCAAAATAGTTCTCAGCCTCAATGTTGAGAATGATTTGGTATTGAGCCAGAACCCGAATGGCAGTAATGTTTGTAATGCTACTTATCTGTCGTTTTTAAAACTAGAATAGGCAGGATCCCAGAAGGAGCAGGGCTCCAATGGCCAGTGCAAGGCCATGGAAGAGAAGAAGCTAAGCCATAAGGGGGTTATGTGCTATGGGGTTGGGGTGTCAGGCGCATAGTGTGCTCAGAAAGCCTGGCAAATATCTTTGAGTATTCATATGTCTTGAGCTACCAGACCAGATTCAGTATTCCTCCCCCAACATAATGCAAGTCCCTCCCTGTTGAGCAGTCATCGAGTCCAGAGCTCTCCTATTTTGGAGAGCAACCCCAACTAGGGAGTTTAATCTGTCATTGAAAGAACTCAAGGGTATCTGTAGTGGAAATCATCCCCTGGTCAAGTCTGTCCTGGAAGTTGCTGGCCAGATGGTGAGTTTGGAAGAGGACTGCTCCAGCAGTTCCTGTGGCATCCAGTGAGACTTCAAGACCCAGTCCAACACGCAGAGGGATGAGAATCTCTTTCAGTATCCTCCCAGCTGTAAGGTGTGTTCTTCGGGTTTGTAGAAATAAAGCTGGGGAATAATCACTACAAGGGTGAAGAAGCCTTGGAAAGGGGGTTTAATGTCGTCATCAGTAGTGTTACTGCACCAGAGAAGGTTAAGGGGATTAGCACATATTGGGTTAGTAAGTGCAACGCTATGGGAACAGATAGGATGGGATATCGACAAGGGCCCTGCAAGGTAAAGGAGGGAGGGGGAGCGGGGTAGAAGACAGGAATGTTTTGTAACTTCCCTGTGGGTAAGGGCCATGAGGTTCACAAAGCCAGATGTTAATGGGAACAGCAGCCAATAGCTGCTGGGAGAGGAAAGCCAGAAGCAGCATTGAGGGGTTGGGGTGGATGGTTAGAAAGGAGGTTGGCTGTATGCTGGATGTACTGTGGGAAGGAAGGGGTGGTTTAGACCTCCTTCACAGTCGGATTTTCCTGTTAAACAATGTTAACATGGGTAATGACTGGTTTGGAAGCAGGGACAAGCTGGCAGGAGATGTGTAGGTCAGCAGAGAGATCAGACTTAAGAGCCCAGCGGCATGAAAGAATCTGGGGAAGTCTGATCTCTCTGCCTCTGAGCCATGGTGATTGTATTCCTTTTCCCCTGCATTTTCTCTTGGGAATCCTCAAAGTCCCACCTCCATTCCCCTGCCCAGCTTTTGGCCTTTGGCTATTTATTGATCAGTCAAAAACCCAACTGTTGGCAGAGACCTGCAGTGGGCATGCAAATTCCCATGTAAGCACAAATCAAATCCTCAACACTCCACCCTACTAGGATAGGAGGAATTATTCCTGGTATGTGCCATGGATGGATTTAGAAGGGTCTTTGGAGCATTTGTAAATGGTAAAGGTGGTTTGAACCATCGTTAATTGTATATTAGAGGGTTAGGCATTTGCCTTTTGTGTTATAAGTTGGGCAATTAGGGCTTGGTGTGTTCTTTCTATTCTACACTTGATCTTAGCCAAAAGGCCAAGAAGCGATGTGTTCTTTCTATTATCCATTGGCCTTGGGGTTGGGGGTCGTGAGGAATTTCTGTGTGATGGGCTGTACTCCCCAACATATCACCTCAATCTATTTGGCCTGTCCATCCTGGAAACTGGCAACATGACTCACAAGAGTCATCAGGGTCAAGGAGAGGCATGAGTTATAGCCAGGAGCAGTTTTCACATCTGCTGAGACCATTTCCACCGACAAGGCCTTATCCTGCCTTATGGTACCCATTGGGTCTGATCTTATGGGGAGCCTGCATACAGGCCACAGGCCTTCCTACTCTCCCCTTAGTCCCAAGTGCCAACGTTTTTTGCTGCTGTTTTTTGGTCTTGACTTTTTTCTTACTTGACAGATTGAAACTTACACTTTTCCAAACAATAAGCATTGCTTGGCCATCTGAGCAAGGTGATTACAAGTGGTGACCTATGTAGCAATCTTGAGGATGAAGGGACACCTTGGATTCAAGAAACTTGCAACCTCTTGGGGGATGCCACTCGCTGCCTTAGGCTGAACTTTTTGTGCTAATCTAGAAGGGAATTTGAAGAGTCTGGAAGCTAATTGCTAATGAAACCTGTGAATTGGGAAATAAATTGGTCACTACTAAATTTTGGACGTTCAAATGCTTTCTACAGCTGAAAGAAGGACTACTGAATTTGATGATGATGATGATGGATTTATGGACTGAATAATAATAAAATAATAATAAATTTAGGGACTGAGAAAAGTTTAGTGGTTAAGAGAACATTTCGCTCATAAGAAGACCTAGGTTCAGTTCCCAGGACCCACATGCAGGCTCTCATTAATCGATAACTATAGTTTTAGAGCACCTGATGCCTTCCTCTGACCTACACAGGTACCAGGCACATACATGGTACACACACATACAGGTAAAACACTCATACACATAAAATAGAATAAATAAATGCAAAAACTATATAATACATTTAGGAAAGTGATTTTCATTCTTAATTTCTATCCTTTCTTCTTCTAAATTCAAAACAGGTCCTCTTTTTACTGTTGTAAAATAGATGTGGGGTTTTTTATTTGTCTAGTTGTGTTTTGTTTTTATTTGTTTTTGTTTTTATCATCAAAACCTAAAGCTTGGGACTAGAAAGATGGCTCAGTGATAAAAATGCTTCTAACACCAGCTCCAGAGGACCCAATATTGTCTTTTGGCTTCTGTATTCACTTGTACTCACACATGCACCCCCAACATGTGTGTGAGTGTGTGTGTGTGTGTGTGTGTGTGTGTGTGTGTGTGTGTGTATAATTAAAAGTTAAAAATAAACCTTAGGGGGAGAAAGTCAACGCAAATTATTCTAGCTATTTTTTAAAGAATGTAACCCATAATTAAAGATTTTGTTTTCCTTGATTTGAAAACCTGCCTGTGGTTTGCAGATGCTTTTTGTCTCTGTACTTTTATTCACAGAGTCACAGTCCTGCACCTGCCTTGTTCCTCAAAGAATGATTCTGAGCTATGAGATGTTGTACGCACACTGATGCGCTTTACGTGAAACAATCTTATGAAGGCATTGTGGCAGTTTGAATGAGAATGGCCCTCATAGGCTCGTATATTTGAATATTTGGTTTCCAGTTGATGGGCTGTTTTGAAAGAATCAGGAAATAAAGTCTTGTCAGAGGGAGTATATGTGACCAGAGGTGGCCTTTGAGGCTTCAAAAGCCTGTCTTGCTCCTTCTCTCTGCCTCTGTCTTGTGGATAAGACGTGAGCTCTCAGCGATGGCTCTCTGCCATGCCTGCCTGCCTGCCTGCCTGCCTGCCTGCCTGCCTGCCTGCCTGCCTGCGGCCATGCTTCCTGCCATGATGGTCATGGACTCACCCTCTGAAACTGTAAGCAATCCCCCAACTAAACGTCTTCCTTTATAAGTTGTCTTGGTCATCGTGTCTCTTCACAGCAATAGAACAGTAACTAAGAGGTGTTATCTAAGCGTCCTTTAAAATCTGTCTTTGCTATTTAAAGGGGGTTACACCTTACCACCCAAGGTTAGATAACCCTGGTGCTGGACAAAGGCACTGCCGGGATTTACCTGGCTCTGCACCCCTAAGTTTTGAGACCAGGTTACAATGTTACTTTCTTGTTTGTGTGAGAACAGCTAAGGAAAGCACCTCAACAAAGGAGGGGCTTATTTTGGGTCACTGTTTGAAGTGAAGCCATCCTGGTGGGGAAACCACAGCAGCTGTAGCCGAAGGCAGGTGGGTCTATAGCGGAGAGATAAGCTGTCACTCAGCCTGCTCTCTCCATTTTCCCTTTTTAATCAGTCCAGGGGATCACGCTTTCTGAATTTAGGGTATGTCTTCCCTCCTCAGGAAATCTCTCTGGAAACAAACCCACAGACACCCAAATGTGTCTCCCAGGTGATTTCAAATCTAGGAAGGGTTCACTCAGCAGCTTAACCCGCAGTTACTTTAAGAAATGATTAGGTGAAGAACCACTTTAAATTCTCTGTGAAACTCTCATAGATGTATGTTTGTTGTACTTCTTAATATAAAAAAATTAACATAGAATCTGCCAGGAATCAGGTGTTTTTTTTTTTTTTTTTTTTTTTTTGGTCCAATTTCAAGAATCACCTCTAGCACGGCTTTCTGGCACGGTTTCGTCGTACAGTCCCTTCTCTCAGCCACCAGCGGCTTTTCCTTCTCCCCTATTTCTCTCGGCCAGTTTTAAGGCACAGATCTCTTCTCTTTTGGTCTTCTGTAAATATTTCAGGACCTGGGAGGTATAAAAACTAGCTATGCTGTGTACCTGAAGGTCTCTCCAGTCTGCTGCCTCAAAGGCCTGCACGGCTGTCTGCCCTTGGCATTTCTTCAGATGGTATCCACTTAACGACAAAGCACCTTACCAAAGGCCTACCCCAGATATCACACGGTCCTGACAAAAGAACGTCTGCCCCGTTTGCACCCCTCTAAAAAGCCTATCTTAGTCAAATGTACTACCGCACTGAGTCACTCGCAGTGCCTGCTCTCTTCTCTTAGCAAGCGCTGACTCAGTTACAGCACACCTTCCAGCTCTGAAAGCCCCGGTCCAGCCTGGATCAGTGCAGGGCAGCTGCTGTGGGGCATGCTGGGCACTGTAGCTTGTGAGTCACTCCCTAGCTTCCCTCATGAGGACTTGCTTCATTCTGCGAGTCATGAGTTGAACTCTTTGTTCAGTGAAGTCTAACATCTGTGCCTCTTTCCATCCCACAGGAAAACTTCATCCCCTTGGAATTTATACCTGCAGTCACAGTGCCTGTCAGTCATGAAGAGAGCTTTATTTCAAAAGATACTCAAAAACCAACAGGGAAAAACTTTTAGATTTTGAAAATCTTATAGGAAAGGAAAAGAAAAAGATGAGCAATTTTTGAACCTTGGCTTTGTGTTAGACTGTGCATCCAGAATTTTGGCATATATACATATATATATATATATATATATATATATATATATATATATATGAGCAAGGCATATTTATGTCCAATTTTCAGATGAGAAAATAGGCCCAGAAGAGATGATGAAGGACTTCCTTAAGTTGTTTGACACTTACTTAGCCATTTGCTGCTGCTATCACAGAATACCACAGTCTGGGTAATTTGCAAACAATAAACATATAATAATACAAGACCAAAATGCATGTAGGTTTAGTTTCTGGTAAGGGTCAAATATGGGCTTCAACACTGGAGCCTGGAACACACATCTTCCAGAGGTGGAAAATGCTATTCTTCATGTGGCAATAGAGTGGAAGAAAGAGATAACCCATGCCCGTGGACCCGTAGAGCTGCGTGAATCAGTGCTCCCTTCTCTGTGACGCAAACACTTCCCATTATACCCCACTCTCCAACTCCACTGCACTGGGAACTTAGTTTCAAAATACATTTTAGAGGGAAACTCAGCCATAGCAACCATTAAGTGAGGGAATATGGAATTCTAGCCTAGTATAATAGATAATGGGACTGTCTCATGTTCATGTTTCCACAGGCCAGGTGTAGTGACTCATGCCTATAATTCCAAAATTTAGGAGAATGAGGCTGGTCCTTCAAAGGTAGCCAGGGCTAAACAGTAAGTACCTGGCCAGCCTGGGCTACATTGTGAGACCCTGACTAGAAGGAAGAAAAGAAGAAAGGACCAATAAATCGTCATTTGTGGTGGCACATGCCTTTAATCCCAACACTTTTGGAGGCAAAAGCAGGCAGATCTCTGAGTTCAAGGCCAGCCTGGTCTACAAAGCCAGGATTATATTATATAATATATATAGTGTAATAATTAATATATATTATATAATACTATATTTATATTATATAATTTATTATACCATAATGTAATAATTTCTTTATATTTATTATATATTGCCTAGGAGCCCTAGGTATACAGGCTCCTATAGTGAAGACACATAAGGAACTCTATGGTCAGAGAACCTGGATTCAGATCCCAGTCTTGACACTTGTAGCTGATCTTGGAGCAATTGCATAACTTCATTGGGTACCTGTCTCATCACCTATAAAATACAGATGACTGTTGGAAGGGGAAATTTAATCTGATGCAGAATGATGAGCAGTTAACAAGTATTAGCTATTATTACCCAAATTGTACACTACTTTCTCACTATTTCATTACAGGATAGACGATTCAGGACCAAATCGTAGTGCTTTTATTCCCCCTATCATTTAGAAACCCTTCACATGGAACTGCAGGTAGATCTGATCATGGAGTCATCTTTAGAATCACTGCATTTAAGACATATTGATGCTTGTGCTCCACTCCTGGAGGTTTTAATTCAAATCCCTGGAAACACAAATCCCCAGGCCCCACCCCAGACCGACCTAACTGGATACCTAGGAGTATCTGTGCATTTGCCGTCCACCAAGATCTGAGAACCACTGTTGTAAGGGAAGTCGAGGAGAGTGCTTCCTCTCAAATATGAGGTCCAAAGACAGGCAGGACCCTACAGAGGTGCTTGATCATAGAGGGTGGGATAACTCCAGTGTGCCAGGTTCCCCTAGAGCCACAATACGCAGGCTCCCCATCACTCTCACCTGGGCTAGCTCCAAGGAAAGCCGTATTTTCAGCAGAACCCTCTTTGTTAAATGTTGAAGTACATCACATTAAGACTACCAAAAAAATGTTTCAATGATGTGGGTCAAAGCCAGGAGCCCACAACTCTGCCTTCCTCCGTGTTCCTCAAGTTTCCCAGAAAGGCCAGCTCCCGATATGTCTTCACTTGGGTTAGCTCTACGGCTGGTCTCAAGGCATGGTGCGTGCACACTTCAAATTCTCTGTAAAACTGGCATAGGTGTGTGTTATGTTTCTTAATATAAAATTTAACATAATAAAATCTGCCAGGAATCCATTTTTTTTTGTCCTGCCAAGATTAGGTAGTCAAGGTGACCTCAAAATAAGCCTTGACTGTCTGCAGAAGCACGTTACAGAAGCCAGATCAGCAGTTAGTCACATCATAACAAGCAGAGGGGGTACATTTCTGGGTGGGGTCAAGGACTCAGGGTTGTCAGGAACTTGAGTCAGACAAGCTTGTTCTTAGGGACCAAGGTGGATGCCTAACACAGAATGGGGTTTCTTTAGTCACCACAGCTGCCCTGGGCCCCTGAATAGAATGTGCAGTGAGCACATGCTACCTCTTCTCAGCTTTGGGGGGTCAGAGGAAGTTAGAGATCCCTCTTTCTTTCTTCTTTTTTCTTTCTTTCTTCTTTCTTTCTTTCTTTCTTTCTTTCTTTCTTTCTTTCTTTCTTTCTTTCT
>NC_034593.1:58231208-58241258 GCF_900095145.1 Mus pahari
GTCCTGGAACTCACTTTGTAGACCAGGCTGGCCTCGAACTCAGAAATCTGCCTGCCTCTGCCTCCCGAGTGCTGGGATTAAAGGCATGCGCCACCACCGCCCAGCTTCTAGAGCTCCCTCTTAGCATCCTATCACAGCTTAGAATTTGCCTTTTTCTCTTTTTGACTTGATTCCCCAGGCTCAGTTAGTTAGTTACTTAGTTAATTATTACTCAAGTTTTAAGTCAGGGTTTCACCCCTATCACAGATGTCAGTCTTGGAAATTTGTCTGTAGCCCAAGCTGACCTTGAACACATGCTGACCTTGAACACATGCCAATGATGAGTTTAACATATCTCTTACCCTGGACTTGGGTCTCTCTGGATTCACACATCTCCGTTTCGTCCACTTCCCCTCCCAGTCATTTGACTGTTGTTGTTGTTGTTGTTGTTGTTGTTGTTGTTTTGCTCCCTCCCTACCCTTATCCTCTGCGCTGGTTCTTTGGCTCTGATGATTCCATGACTTGTGTTCCCTTGCTTAAAGGCAATGCAAAGTTATCTGGGAGTGAACAGTTAAATGTTAGAATGTTTTAGTGCAGGTTTCCTAATGGGTGTTTACATACAGCCCAAGTAGGAAAATGTGGATCTTTTTTCTGTGGGCAATTAAAATAGTAAAAAAGTAACAAAACACAGGCTGCATTCATTCCACTAGAGACTACACAATCAGACAAAGGATAGATTGTGTGGAAAGACATCTCTGTCCATAAATTCCATACCATCTGGAGACACACCAAGGCAAAGCTTAATGCAAGCATTATTTTCAAAGGGGAGAAATGATGGCTGGAAGAGGTGGGCAGGAGTGAGCCCTGGTGCTGAAGAGAGGGGCACCACGGGAAGTTTTCTCCATAAGAAAGAGAGAGAAGTGGGTACTGATCCTCTGAGAGTGTTGGCATGCCGTCTGAAGTCAGACAGAGACATTGAAAGTGAGGAGAAGGTGAGCCCTCTGGTGCTGGGTGAGGCTGAGGTGACCTACCATAGACCACGGAGAGCTCTCTTCAAGGAAGAGACTCCACCCAGAGAGACTAGCTGCTGGAGGAAAGTGACCCTAACAGGACATTGGGCTCTGATGGCACACACTGTGAGAGGAATTGTGTGGAGGCTAATCTTGGTTTGGCACCTTGATGGGATTAAGATGGGAAGACGTCCCCTGCATGGGGACGGTAGCATCTCATGGGTATCCATTCCTGGAATGAGTGAAGAGGAGAAACTGTGTGTTCCAGCCCCCTTCTAACTCTGCTTTCTAACAGTGAATAGAATGTGACCAGACCAGTCACCTCACACTTCACAGCTGAAAAGTGAGCCTCTAGTTCATTTTGTGACAGGGTCTCACTGTATCGAGCTGGGTGAGCTGGAACTCACTATGTAGACCAAGCTGACCTTGAACTCAGAGTTCTCCTGCCTCTGCTTCTCAAGTGATGGTGCATGTGGCACCACGGCCATTAATAGCCCTTCTTGATTCCCCCCCTCACCATGATGGATGATCCCCTCAAACTGTAAGCCAAATAAACACTCTCCTCAAACTGCTTTATGTAGAGTATTTTGTCACAGAGATGAAAAAGTAACTAGCTAATGTGCCATTATCAAAACAAACAGAAAAAAACGTATGAAAGTTTCCATGCCACCCCACACAGAGGGTGGCTTGGATATTCACATTTGGGAGCCTCAGGAAAAGGCAGGCGGGCTTCTGCTTTCCAAAAGGCAGAGGAGAGGACTGGCCACTCAGGTGGGAAGCTGAGGCAGAATGATGCTCTGAGCCAGGTGATGAGCTATCCTTTTCTGCTTAGTCAGAGCCCATAGAGAGGGCCCAATAGAAGTTCTTCAGTGACTTCCAGGCAGCATGGTATAAAATGGTGACTGAGTCACAGCTGCCTGGGGTCGTGGCCAGACCTTCCCAGGCCCTAATCTCAAGTCAGCACAGTGACTCTCTCTGATCTCCTTGGAGCAGTGAGGTTTTAGGGAGCTGTCACGGAACGTTGGGAACAAAAGGAACCTCAGACACGGTGTCTCCGTCGCTCTGCCACCAACCTTCTCCAATACATGACCTCACTGGCAGTTTTGTTTCTGTTTTTCCAGCTTCTGTGATAAATCACAATGTTGGGAGGCCTAGCTCCACCAGTCTTGCTCACGTTCAAAGCTAACGTTTCCTTTCTGCCTTCGACCTCACAGGCCCTGGGAAGGTGCTCCAGTTCCCACAGAGTCCTTCTAGCTACGTTCATCTCTGCTTTTCTGGGGTAGCGTTCTTGGCTTACCAGTGAGAGCTCTAGGTTATTAAGCAGGAACACAGCGCTTCCTGTTTCTGCCCTCCAGCGTTGTTCAGCATGGCGGCTCTCCCTGGGGTTTGACAAACTCCTCCCAGTGCCAGTGCGAGGAGTCCAAGATCATCTCCAAGTCCCCCTTGAATTCTGGATGCTGGTGCCCTCTGAGGCCTCACTTAGAAGCTGACTCAGCTGCAGAAGGCTGGGCTAGTGCCTGCCTGACTGCCCTCACAGTAAGGTGCTGAGCCCACAGCCTCAGGAATGCCCAGGCTGTCTGCCAAGGGTTCCTTTCTTTTTCATGATCCAGTTCCTTAGCTCCTCTTCTCCCAGTCTTGAACTACACTCAACAGTCCCCTGCGGGCAGCAGTGGCACTGTGGAGGTGGGGAACTGAACTGTGTCTCCAGCCCTGTATCCCTGGGACAGTTCCTCCCCAGCGGCCCCTGCCTGGTCAGACCAGCCCTAGGTCATCCTGCTTGACCCTGAGCAGAGGTAGTGCCCATTGGTGACTGTCACCTCTGACTCTTGAGGATGATTGACAGTGTTTAGGATGCCATCTACCTCAATTTTCTAGGCCTCTAGCTGAAGGCCCTCCACCTGCCTCAGGCCTGGCTCTATTTTTGCCACCAGCTCCTTCCTCCCAGAACTTTTCTGGCTCCTTCCCTTTTTTTTTTTTTTTTTTTTTTTTTTTTTTTTTTTTTTTTTTTTTTTTTTTGGCTCTTTTCAGTTTATTACATGAAGGAGTTACACTAGTCCAAGTTAAAAGCAGACCCCAAATGATTACATTATACAATCTGTGAGGTTTTTAAACTTGTGACAAGGGACAGAAGGGAAATTCTACTCATTGCAAGGAAATCCTCACTTAAGCTTCAGAGAGCCATAAGCACTTAAAACCCATGAACCTTCAGCTGATCGTCCTTAGCCAGTCCAATCTCTACCAGGAACTGGCCTATGTTCTTGTGCTGGTCACCCTGTAGCTGAATTACTTCTCCATATTCTGGATGCTCAATAACAATACCATTGCAGTCAAATTTCTTCTTAAACGCCTTCACTAGTTTCTTTTTATCGTAATCATCAGCGATCCCTTGGACAGTTGTAAGGGTCTTCCTGCCGTTTCTCTGTTGAATTCTTATATGGATATAATCCTCAGTGCCAGCAGGAAGCAGGTCATCACCCTTACTTGCATCAGCAAAGGGGTCGAAAGAGTGGAGGTTCTGGATAGCGGACATACAATACGATTCCTTTTCCTCGGTGGAAACAGCCGAGGTGGCTGCGGGAGAAGCGAGGGGGCTCGAGGGGGAGGCAGCTGAGTCCTTGGCGGTGGCTCAGTGACTGGACTGGCTCCTTCTTAAAAAATAAAAACATGAGATGGGTCTGGAGAGATATTTCATTGGTTAAGAGCGCTTGTTGCTCTTGCAGAAGACCCAGCACCCACATGGTGGCTCACAGCCATCTGTAACTCCAGTTTCAGGGGTCCCAACATCTTTTGGCCTCCAGGACACTACATACATGTGGTACACAGCCATACATGTACACAAAACACATGTACACATTTTTTAAATTAAAAAATTAAAACAAACTAGACCAGGTTGTTGCATCTTGCTGTGTCTACTTCAGAATTAGTTGACATTTTATGTTCCCCCTAAGGAAACAAACAATATTGCTCTTAGTTTTTGTTTTGTAGATTTAACATCCCCTTCACTTTCTCAGAAAGAAATTGAACACAGGTTATCTGTGCAGTAAGATAGCTTCTCATATTGTCCAGACTCCTGCAAGGACTTTGTCCTTCTATCTCCTGGGTGTCCCTGAGAAAGGGGTAGGGGGAGAATGACACTCAGGAGAGGGAAAGTGGGGGAAAGAGGCACACACACACACACACACACATACACACACACACACACGCACACACACACGCACACACACATACATACACACACACGCACACACACACGCATACACACACACACATACACACACATGCATACACACATACACGCATACACACATGCATACATACACACGCATACACACACACGCATATACACACACACGCATACACACACATACACGCACACACATATACACACACGCATACACACACACATACAGGCACACACACACACACACACACACACACACACTGCTGACCTATTGTTCCTGAGGTGCTGGCTACACTCATTGGAGAAGCACCCTGAATCTTCCTCCCCGGGGGGCTGTGGGATGGGGTGGGGCTGAAAACTGCTTCCCCAAGATCAGATCATTTTGTGCCTGTGTTTTGTTTTCTGGCCTTTCCTGATCATTCAGTCTGTGTAACACGGATTCCTCCCTGTCCTCTTAGCAAAGAGAATTGCCCTTTGTGCTCAGCTCCTGAGGGAGGGGACTGAGTGACTCTCCCACCTGCGCAGGGTCAGAGAAAGCTTGGCCCCAGGGAGGCAGGGTGAGGGGCATGAGTCTACAATACAATCTCCTCTAGTGAAGTGTAAAGGACAGAGCTAAGCTGTGGGGCCCTTGAAGCTACAGCTTAACGGTGGGCATGGAAGGACTGAGCTAGGCGGCCATTATAAAAACTACCGCTGTCCTCTTGGTTTCTGCCCTCGTCTACTTTACAGTACCCGGCTTATCCAAGGCTCTGAGAGATGAGATTCCCAGGAGGAGCCGGGATCCCGGTGGGCTCCGCCTCTGCCACTCTATGACCTCATATGACACTGACCCTCCCAGGGTAATCCTCCCTTCCCTGGCCCCAGGGATGGGGTAAGAACTCCTACCCCACCCTCCACTTTCCTGGGCCTGATGTGAGAAGCAAATCCAACAGTGTGAGGAAACGTTGTGTGAAGCCAAAGCCCTTTGTGAGTCAGAGGTGGAGTCTCCTGTCTTTCCCCATAGTTTACCAGCCACCTCCCCCCATCCCCCCCCCCCCCCCCACACGCACACCCTACTACCCACAAGCATCTGGTGACCGCGTGCTGTCCCCTAGTGGACAAACTGCACCCAATTCATTTCAGTGAAAGTCATACAAAAGTTTAAATTCATTGTGAAAAAGAATAATAACAAATAAAAACAGAAACGAGGCCAACAACATGCAGTCAGAAAGCTCTGATGATCACCAGGTGACCTTAAACTAGGGCTGAAGACTAGGAGAGAGCTCGCCCTTCCCTTCCTGGCCAGCTCCCAGCTGCTGCCCTCTAGGCTAAGCCTGAGGGAAGCCGACTGACTCCGGGCAGGGGCCTTCCCCAGTAGGGTCCATACTTCCCCCAAGACAAGATTAAGAAACGGGGGGGGGGGGGAGAAATGAAAGTAAGTGGCCGCTCTTCCTTTCAAATCTTTCCAAGTCCCCCAAGAATACCAAACACTGGGCGTGTATCCTTTTTTTTCCCCGTTGATATTGAGACACCAGTTGTCTGGAGAGGCGCTCCAGTAGATCAGAACTACGTGACCCATGGGTGCTGGGCGCTCTGCGAGAGCTTCCTCGAATGTGATCTCGCTGGTTGCTCACAGCCTCGAGGTAGGACTGCCTCGTGTGAACCCGGGCGGTCGCGTGCATGCTGGGGAGGGGAAGGAGAGCAGCAGCTTCCCGCCAACCAGGTACTCCAACCCTATGCTTCCTCGCTCGCTCCCTGTGCTGTGCTGGGATGAGAGGGGGCTGCAGGGTGGAGAGGAAAACGTACCACAAACCACCACCACCAACAACAACAACCACCACCAAAACCAAAAAAACCCACAAAACAAACATAAACAACAAAACCCACAGCCTTTTCCTTCATTCCTGTGCAATAATCTGGTCAACAGTCGCCCTCTAGTGTCGGTGAGTGTAACTGACCTGCTCACGTGCTTTCCCTCCTCTGCAAATGTACAGCGAATCAAGCGCCTCTCCTCTCACCTCCTCTTCCCTCTGCTCCCTCTTTTTCCAGTTCCTTCGTCTTCCTCCTCATTCTCTCCCCCATTCAGTTTTTTTGTTGGTGGTGGTAGGGTGGTGTTGTTGGTTTTAAGTACGGAGGGAAGTAAGGACTCATTATATAGTTCACGTGGGCTTTGAACTTGCCTCAGCCTCGAGAGGGCTACGACCACAAGAGTGCACCACCCTGCCTGGAACAGTCACCTCATTATACCCCTTGTCATTCAATGGAGTCCCAGCTTTGGGTAGTTTCCTTTTAAAACTCTGCTCCCGGCCTTATGACTGCAACGGGCCCAGCATTTTGCCTGAGCAAAATGGCTTCAGATACCCACAATAGATCTAGGGAGGATCAACTTGGTGCCAAGTAGTGTGCGGCTTTCATAATCCCGGCAAGCAGCGCACAGGCTGACAGGATAGACAGGCACAGAGGCCCCAGGGACTCAACAAAACCAGGAACAAGCCACTGAATCACCCGTTCCAGGACTACTGGGTTCCTGAGGACTCCTGCTCAACCCTCTGATGTTATCGAAAAAAATTAATCTCAATCGGCCTTCTGCCTTGCCTTTGATTATTCAATTCCCAGATAAAAGACACAAATGAACTTTAATTTATAATAAACCTTTATCAGCACTAAAGCTGGGCAGATATCTACCCGAGATGCTATTAGAATATACTTTCCTATCGATAACCCCTAGTTATTACTTTGTTCCAGCTGGGTTTCTCTTAACTCCAATTGTCGATCCCTCATGGCCATGATTTTAAGATCCTCACCCCATGGCATCTTCTCTCCACCTCCCTCTCTCCCTCATGGTTCTCCTCCATCCCCAAGCCTGGAACTAAGCCCTGCCTCTCAGTTCTTTCTAGCCATAGGCTGTAGGCATCTTTATTCACTAAAGGAATAACGGGGGGGGGGGGGTCATATAACATCAGTTGGGTCTATGAGCAGACTCTCTCATCTCTGGGGGCTGCCAATATTTAGCTTTACAAAGCAGCAGCAGACCAGCCCACTGAACTTTACATTACAGCACAACATTATCCACAAAGTTCACTGTACGATCAAGTCAGCAAGAGAAAAATAATTGCCAGATGAAGTCAGTTCATCATCATCCCGGAGCACATGTGGACCATGGGCTGCATGGACTGTACACCCTTGCATGTGAGTCATGACAGTTCCTGTAAACACACAGAAAGCCTTCTTCCAGCTCTTGCCTCTCAGAGAGGCATTTAGTGAGGTCATGGTTGGGTCCTTGCTCAGTCTTCTCAGGCTGTGAAAACACGTTTCACAAACATCTGTGTGCCGGGCACTGGCCTTTTCATTGCACCGCTTCACAATCCTCAGGAAAACCTTGCAAGGTAGGACGGTCTGCCCTGCCCTAGGTATTACTTAGGACATCCAGCTCAGAAAGGTTACGGGTCTTACACAAGATCACAAGGTTCATGAGGAAAGGGCTGATTCATACGAGCTCCAGAAAAAGGCCCTCCTTGGTAATGACAGTATGCCTGACTAAGGACAATTCTGGACACTCGTGCTTTGAGGTGGAGGGTGACCCTGACAGCATCTTAGGTGAGGATATGTCACAGATTAGATTTGCAAATCAAGCCATCAGGTAACTTAGCTGTGCAGAGGTGTGACTGGAGCCAGATTTGCTCATTGTCTCAATTTCTCCTTCCATTCCTCTCCATAGTCAAAGGCCAAGTCATGACCCTGACATCCCTGTGGCTGAATCTGTCTGTCTGCCACAAACGTGTGAGCAGCTGTGGGCTAACTTACCAAGATAAGAATGCAGAAACCCCAGGCTTAGGGACTAGGTGGTTTAAATTCCACTTCTGCTGGGCTAGAGAGGTGGGTGGCACAGCAATTAAGAGCACTAGAGTCTCTTCATGAAGACAGAACTCTTCCAGAGGACCAGGTTTGATTCCCTGCCCCCACATGGTGACACACAGCCTTCACTATCTTTAGTTCCAGAATATCTGGAACTCTTTCCTGGCCTCCTCAGGAACTGCAGTGCATGTTGTGCACAGACATACATACTGGCAAAACACCCATACACATAAAGTATTTAAAAATGAGGCCAAAAAAAAAAAAAAAAAAGCCTACTTGTGCTATATCTTAAGGGGGGGGGGAGCTACGTAAATTGTAGGATAGGGATGGCAAATGAGAAGTTGAGAGGATGAGTCCAGGACAGCCAGGTCATGTTATGCAGAGCAACCCTGTCTCGAAAGAAAAACAAACACCTGGCTTTTAAGGCCCTGGCCATGAGTACAACCAGTCCTGGGAGGTGATGGTTCTTCACACTGCTTAAAGAGACAGTGGGGGAAGGGGGTGTCCTTGCTCTGAAGGGGGAGGGTTTCTGTCTGTACACAGCATCTTAGCTAAGCCAGACTAGCCAGTGAGTAAATAATGTAACTATGTAGTACTAGTCTACACACTTTTACAGTATATCGCTATGTAGTACTAGTCTACACACTTTCAGATCTCTGATCTCACATAATGTTTGCAGTCGCCCAGTTTCCATGTTGGCAGTGGTCATGCCCAGTTACAGGAGTAAATGCACTTAACACTGAAATCTAGTAGAAGTGGTCTCTCCTTTTTCTCCTCCTCCTCCTCTTCTGGCTGTTAGATGATCTTCTACTGAAATAATTTCATTTGTATTTTGTGAACTAGCTGGTTGTTCTGCTGTTAATGTCATCTATGATGTTATGAGGGTGGCAACCACTGACATTATAGTATAAGGACTGTGCTGGGCTGAGGATTTCTTAAATAGTTCAAGCAATTTCTCTAGCTAAGGACCAATCAGTGCAGCACATGTCCAATAATGCTGATAATCTCTTCAAAAGCGGCATTTCCACTGGGTTTAGTCATTTTCTGTTTGTTTCTGTCTCCTGGTGGTTCTTTGGGGTCATTGAGATGAGAAAGGAGGCAAAAGATACCACTGAGTCAGGGTCTGTCTGTCCTGAATGATCCTCACTCTGGGTCTGTCTGTCCTGAATGATCAGCTGCACTGTAATTCTCAGGTCATTCCAGTTATCAACTATCTTAGTAATGTCATCACCAACCTTTCGTGGAGATAGACCCAGGGCCTGACCTTGGGAGCCAGAGCAATGCGGTGCCAACCCTGCCAGCGAAGCATTGCCAAGACATGGCTTGGGCCCAGCTGAGGTTGGAATAACAGAGATGGCTGATGTCTGGTGATCCCTAATTCATGACAACTGAAGAAAGTCACACCTTGACACCATCTCATCTTGTCTCAGCAGTGCCCTGTTCTTGACATCAACATAATTCTGGCACTTAAGAACTCCCTTCTAGGTCTAAGAGTGGGATTAACTTTGATCTAATGTTCAGAACCTCTGGTACAAAGCAAGGATTCATGTCCAACACCAGCCCTTTCCGCTTTTGAGTCAGCTAGCCCTTGCCTGTCTCCACAAAGGTCTACTTTGCACGTGTGGTCAGAGGACTTAAATCAATGGTTTTTCTATATGAAGGTAGCTTGAAAGCCTGGCAGCCCATCTAAGACAGGACAAGGCTGTCAGAGTAGTTCTACCTCTGTGTGCAACTGTCTGTCATTCTTTCTGTTTTTCTGTGTCTGCCTGTCTGTCTCTTTCTCTTCTCTGTGTGTGTGTGTTGTCTGTCTGTGTGTCTTCTGTGTATGTGTCTGTCACTGAGTGTGTGTGTGGGTGTGTGTGTGTGTAGGGGTGTCTCTCTGCATTTTTGTCTCTCTGTGTCTGTCTGTGTTTTTCTGTGTCTGTCTGTGTATGTGTTTGTGTTTATGTGTCTGTCACTGTGTGTGTCTGCCTTTGTGTCTGTATCTCTGTGTATGATTTCTCTCTCTCTTTCTCCTCTCTCTCTCTCTCTCTCTCTCTCTCTCTC